>NW_025785863.1:0-18601 GCF_021130785.1 Homalodisca vitripennis | reverse complement strand
CCGAATGAAAAGTTGAAGCAAATTTTTTGCCTTTTAAACCGAATAATTTTCAAGAAAATGGTTTATTCTAATTTTTATTTCGTTTTAAATATATTTATGTTTTTGGCTTACAGTTTGAAGAGGTTGTAAAGGGAGCAATTCTAAAGAGTGAAAACAACAGCCATTAAAGGGAGCAATTCTAAAGAGGGTAACAACAGCCATTAAAGGGAGCAATTCTAAAGAGGGTAACAACATCCATTAAACGGAGCAATTCTAAAGAGGGTAACAACGGCCATTAAAGGGAGCCATTCTAAAGAGTGTAACAACAGCCATTGTTGCCGGCTGTTTCGATTAATTGTTGCCGAGTCACGCAAGCGGGGTCCACCCAAGCGGTCCAAGGGACAACCGGCCCAACTCCGCCCATAACAAAAATATAGCCATTCAAGAACAGAGTAATGAATATTTAACTAAGCCATAGAAATTGAGCCAAGATAAGGCAGCGTTTTCCATGTTTTCACCTGTAACTGAGTATCAGGCGCGCAGAGATGGATAAGAGGTTCAGGTATCAGAACCTTGGCGATCACCAATTCCATCACAAATAACTCGCGATCTATTGAGGCGTGGGGCAGTTTGAATGAGCCGCACTGTTTTAAACAAGTGTTTTCCAATAGAAAAATTGGGAGTCGCTTGTTTCCCTTGGGCCGCTTTGTCTGCCTCCGAACGCCAAAGCAGAGTCCTCCAGCCCCCCACTCCAATGCGGGGAACCCAAAAAAGCATCCGGTGGGTGGGGACGGGAGCGGAAGTCGTTGCAGTGGAGAAAGTGTATGAGGTGTCATCAGTAGTGGGTACCTTGTAGCCGTAGTGCGGTCGGTCCTGTCCCCCTCCGAGGCTGGTTGATAACCAACTAAAGTGTACGGAACCAACTTATTATTACTATTTGTAGAATCACATTTATCAACCTAAAGTACAATTCTGTCTTGTTTTGGACATATGCGCTATTCAACCGATATTTAATTTTTCTAACAAATTACTTATAGAAGAAATTTTAACATCACTCCTTCCTTAATGCCTTATTATTTTTACAAAGTCAAAAATATAGGCGTACAGTACGGTCATTGAAAGTAGAGTTTTATATTAACTTGTACTTTGGGCCAGGAAAAAAGATCTAATTGTTTAAAAATTTATTTTGTCTTATTTTAATTGTTTAAAAAATCTTTAATCACTCTTCTTTAATTTGTAACTCCTTCTGACGGTATATATTTCAATATACATTATTAAATAGCTTTACCTAAAATGCCAAAAGAATACACCGTATTTTGTTTTCCAGGAGTAGTTCTGTCAAGTAAACTAAAAATGAAATAAAAAATTCTTAAGTTTTATAAAAAATTAATAATACTGACATAGAACTTGTTTTTCTATGGAGAAAAAATACAACATGTTAAATTGGTAAAAAGTTGTCATGTTTTTGTCATTTAAAGGAGAATAAAATACTGGTTGAGTATTATTCATAAAATGGAATAAACCATACGTTGAATATGTTGGATCTAACATTTCTTAACGATTAGATTGTGAATAATGTTATTTGAATCCATATAGTTTTCATTCCCTAATAATATTAAAAAGACCATTTTTATACAGCTTATAGCGGCTTGGTTAGCGTATACGGCGTCCTAACAATTTGGGCATCTAAGTAAGTTACAGCCCAAACTATACTACAATACGTAAAAAACAAATAGCTTTTACAAAGCTTATATTTTCAAAATAGCGCCATGTGAAAAAGGCGTAAATATTTCAAAAAATAACTAAATATGAATGAAAAGTTATAGCTATTACGTTTCAATTATCCGAAAATTTAGCTATAAATCCAACAAGATTACCATAATTTAGTAAAACCGTTGATAAATAAGGCAGATGGTTTCACTTTTAAAAAGCCGAGTAGTAAACAATATTAAATCAGTCCAATTAACGTGACTGTATACTGGCTCGATGAGATACCGAAAATGATTTGTTTTAAATTTTGTATCTACTCTAAATTAGCTGACTATTAACATTGCTGGGTTTGTGGATAATAATATTCATAAAACGTGGTAGGATGTGTTTTTTAGGCAAAAAAACATATTACAAGTACAAATTTGGTTATAATATATTGAAATAAACTTTTTATATAGGACTGCAACTCAATTTTATTCCAAATTTTTTGGCACAACAACAGATAAAAAATTGAATTTGGGAAATTAAAATTTAGTTTTTTAAATAAATAAAATAAAAAGTAAACACAAAAATATTTCCAGTACGGAAATTGTTCCAGCACAGCGAAAATTGTTCTTTTTGTTCTCTATTAGTTAGCCTATACTACTCTGTTCTAATATACAATCTTAAGACATCCCTATCCAAAGCTATATGTTACTTAAATTTTCATATATTAAATTGTCAGGAAATCGAGTACTCTTAGGCGTCGGAATAAACCTTTCCAAAAAACAACAATTCATCCGTGTGGAAATATTCTGAGAAATATTTGTTCCATTAGATTCACTTTTGTTAAAGGTCCCACGTACACCTAATGTATCCTCAAGGTTCTGGTAACAAATGTTGCCGACCGTATGAACGCAACTGAGTGACTTGGAATGGTCCCTAAATCATGTGCGTAATGTACTCTACATCTCTCCCAACAACATCCAATTAAGATCCACCAAATTGGTTTATTTGCAATCAATTTAAATTTATGTTAAAAATTTTTTAAATAAAATCACAGGACTGTGAGATTTCTTGTAGTCTTTAAGATTATTTGGTAAATATTAAACTAACATCAAACAATAACAACTTTATTGATGTATTTTTAGCAGTGCTTGATATATTACTCCGAAGTGAGGTCATTGATGTCCATTTGAATTTTTACTTCTATTACAAAATAATGCGCTTAACATATTTGATATCAGCAACTGTTTGATGTGACCGGTCCCGAAGTGTAGGAATACTTAAGATACTAAAAACTTCGAACATGGGGTTACAACATAATGAAACAAAAATAATTTATATGATCCTGCTTATTACGCGATACAGTCATAATTCCCTATTTTTCAAATTATTTGAATATGAATTTTCGAATAGCTTATTAAGCATTAAACTGTTTATTAACACATAATCAATGCATAAAGACAATACAGGAAATTAGCTGTTTTCCTACTTAAGATGCTAATCTGCTACTCCTGAGGATTATAAAATGATTTTTAGACTTTCTGTAAAGATTTCTGAACATTTTTACTACTATTTTTTGTCTATCTACACACTCTAAAAACGAGTGCTAAATTGTTGAACTTTTATCTTTCCACACGGCATAACACGTGATAAACCTATTAATCTTCAATTGTTGAACACATTGCTGCAGATTGTTAAACGTACAAGTTCGATACAAATGTTTGTTTCATTGCTTGGTCGTGAAAATAATCTTGGACAATAGTTCATATAATTCAGAGTGCAATACAAAACCTTAGTGCTTTCTAGATTTGAGATTTATATGTTTAATATTACGACAGTAAATAATCATTTTTTTCGTTATATTTTTCGGGTTTCGTTTATAAAGAAAAACGTCCTGCGGAAAATGACTCGAAATCACCGAGTAAAAATACATATGTTAATAGTATTAGTTTTATACATCACGGTTGTCAATTCAACTTATCAGATACACGATTGTGAAAGCGCACAGCGTAATTCAAGGTTAAACTTGATATACGCTTCGTGGTATTGCGTAATAGGATGAACAAAGAACAATAGGATTCGCCAGTTGTTTAAAACTAAAGCATAACATTAGATAAGGCTGTAAAAACCATCTTGTCAGAGTTCATTGCAATATATACTGTAGACACGTTCGCTCTTGTTAATAATACCAACTCTGTGTTGAGACACTAGTCACTAGTTTATAATGTTATATTGCCAATAGAACACTCTATGTATACTGAGATACAACATTTGTTGGCTCACATGTTCTGGACAACCTAACTGAAGTTCAAACTTGGGAAATTAATAACCAAAGATGACGAGTTCTTGGGGTTAAGGCATAACTTGCTGCATAGGTGCAACCTTTACCCAGGAGAATAGTGTTTTGAAGTGGGTGGAGTGTTAAATATTTGGGGTTTTAGGCATTTAAGTAATTCTAATGCTAAGTGTTAGGTAGCTGGGACTGAGTCAGGGTCTGATCTTCCAAGACGGCAGGCAATAGCTAAATAGTGCCCACTACCAACTCACGATTGCTGTGACATGGAATCTAATATTCAAACGTACAATATTAGTGGAATAACAATATTGACAAGTTTATGTTTCTGACATTCTTACGTTGAAATTCGTTCTCTTTTGTTATATTCGAATAAAATTTGGGTTGAATTAATTTTGGGATCAATCTATAAATCAATTACTCGTATATAAATTTTCATAATTGCTTCAGCACACCAATGGATAAAAAGTTTTGAAATTGTATTTAATCCATTAATTTTTAACAAAATAACCTTAAGTATGTTATAATGCATGTATTTACTGCATTTATAAGATCAACACTGTAGTGTAAAAAATAATTGAAAATCAACAGAACATAAAGGTTGTGCTGTGTACAAACAGACAAATGTGACATTATTCCTACATATCGAGAGGTGGAGGCTACTACATCCTGACAGTCATAGGCAGAAAAACAGATAACAACGAATTAGTTTGTGACCATTCCAAGCGTTCTAACACACTACATTCAGCGGAATTCCACCAATAATAAATGTAATAACCGAATATAAATTTACCAAATAGGGTTAAACATCTTTAAAAACGTTAATCAATTTAAAATGGTAATTTCACTACACTATAAACTCACATTACGGTCAGTAATATGTTGGTAGTAAAAAGTGTTTAGAAAATGCCATAATTTAGAAAACTAACGCTACTTCACAGCTAAAGCCTAAGCAAGAGCAATATATACGAGATTTATCCATCTATTTTTTTTTAATTGATATCAACTTCTTCTATTCTTTAGTTCAAGAAGCAAGCTCATGAAACAAACTCACGAAGAAAGCTCACGTAGCAGTCTTACGAAGCAATCAACGATCTAATAAAAATGATCTCAAGTCTGCTTAAAATAGCTAATTGTAAGATCTCTTTGGGAGCATGTATAATCCTACAGGAAATATTGTCAAACCTGCTTCGAATCTATGTAAAATATAATAGAAATGTACGCCAAATCTACTTAGAATCAATGTAAAATATATTGCCAATGTTCTTATATCTTGTACCGTTAGTTAGTTCCATTTTATATAATGCAAACATTTCACATCCTAGTTAGCCAGTACAACTTAATATTATTTTTTATCCAATGTTTCGGAACTAAATTTTCGACAGACTAACTACCTAATTGGCACGCGTATGAATATTTTATTGTGACCCTTCGTAGCAGCCCAACTACGTGACCGATTTCACCTCGCGCGCTATGTCCGTAAGTAAAATTTATATTTTCGTATTATTAAATTAGCCCTTTGATGCCAAACATATAAAAATGAATATAACGTAAAGTAAAGTTGTAAATAGTAAAAGTAACTTACCCTTGAAGCTCTTTTTTTGCTTGATTGAAATGGATACAAGTTGTGGCGCTGTCCTTCTGACGAGCACGTTGTCGTGATAAATTTTTTGTCTCATTAAATGACTTATTACCGTCGCGAATTTGTTTTTAGGCGAGCTCACGTATTATTTGAGTAGACGGCTACCACTTGCAATAACTTGGACTCCTCTTCTAGTAATTACCGACTAGAAATAACCCTTCTTAGACTACAGCTTACAATGTCATCGTGCCAAGACGCCGACGCCCGGGTTGGGTCACATATTGCGAAGGGAAGTAAAATCTTAAAGTTTTCATAAAGTAAAATACTCGTAGGCATAATTCCATAGAACATTGGATATTTTAGGCCCCACCTATCAGATATACATTTTTAGTTCTCTGTACTCTAATTGGCAGCAATGGACGTGGCAAGGGCATACATTTAATTTACCAACTAAAAGTTTGGTGCTTGTAAAGTTTCATTAATTAAATTGAAACTTATAAGTAAAACTTTGTCAATTCGAGTATTTATTACTACGACCTCAGAAGTCACCACCCCCATGTGTTATCGTCATTCGGTACAATCTGCTTCGAGTTTGTAAAATTGTGTACGAAAAATGTTGTTGTATGTTTAGAATTTTAAGATTATATCTTATTCAACAAACTGTATTTTTTGTTTAAATCTATATTTATACAGTCGGCCTCCAGAAATAATTTGTAAAAAGCAGACTGCTTCGTGGGACTGCTTCGTGAGAGTACCCTCGTGAGCTTGCTTCGTGAGACTGCTTCGTGAGCTTGCTTTATGTGCCTTATTCGTGAGTATACTACGTGAGCTTGCTTTATCATCTTGCTTCGTGACACTGCTTCCTGAGACTGCTTCGTGAGCTCGCTTCCCTGAAGCTTGCTTCATGAGATTCGAAGCAGATTTGTCATAACTAAGATATATTTCATTGATTGAAAGTAGATTTGTCCTACATTTGTAATCGATTTTTAGTTTATTCTAAGCAGATATGAGAACATTGGCTATAGGTTATATACATTGATTCTAAATAGATTTGGCTACATTTTAAACAGCCAAATATGCATTTTACATTGATTCGAAACAAAACAGTAACCTCAAAAATATAAACATTTAATCAATTCAAAAACATTTAAAAGCAAACTAACAGATTTTTTTTTTGATAAACAACTATTATAGTGTTGATGAGTATTTGATGGATCCTGAATTTTAAAATTGTGTTTTAACATAGATTAACATTAAATTTGTTACGCTGTCTTTGACCTCTTATATGCTATGTTTATTATGTTTTATATGTATATGTGAATTGTGATGTGCATATGTATGAATGTATATGTGTATCTATCATTATTACAATAATTCATGACAATGTTACCTGTTTCTATAGCAACGCTATGTATAAACGTTGATGTAACAATAAAGACTGATTCTGATTCTGAAACAGATTTTACAACTTATCCAATAGATTTTAAATTGATTCTAAGTAGATTTGACCACATTTATAGTATATTTCACATTGATTATAAGTAGATTTTTCATTAAAATAGCTTACGAAATTAGAAACCGTCAAATAAAACAGCTATAGATTCATTTATTTTCATTCCAGATTTACTGTTTTGATTTTAAGAGATTTGTTTATGGTTCACAACAAATAAAATTGAAGGTACATGGCGGTTTAATGGAAGATAAATTCCACGTGGAAAATAAATTTAATGATATGTCCTTGGTTGTAGCTGAGCCACAACAGTTTTCCCAATGGCACTATCATCAATGAGCGAAGAACTATTATATACCTGTCAGACCTAACATGTTTGGAAAACTATCTGATTACTTATAATGTAAAGTCTTCGCATTCTGAGAGTATTTCAAAACCGTCCTTGCACACCATCAGGCCATTTTTCATAATTTACTTATAAATGAACAAAGACGGTTCTATCAACGTTAGTCAAACAGAGCTTTGATTAAAATCTGTTTGTGTTATAAAATTCACAAAGCATTTTATCATAATAAAAATTACCGCATTGTAATTCGTTCCAGATTAAAACAAACTTTTCATTAAATCATGATAAATCAGTATTAACTAAACAAATCTCAATTTCCAAACATTTATCGTTATGATTGAGTGAACGAATCTAAACTGTTTCAATAAACATTGAGCATAAGACAACAAGAAGCTCTTATTGTATAAATGTTGTAGAGTGACGTTTAACTGTTTCACTAAACATTGAGCATAAGACAACAAGAAGCTCTTATTGTGTAAATGTTGTAGAGTGACGTTTAACTGTTTCACTAAACATTGAGCATAAGAACAACAAGAAGCTCTTATTGTATAAATGTTGTAGAGTGACGTTTAACTGTTTCACTAAACATTAGAGCATAAGACAACAAGAAGCTCTTATTGTATAAATGTTGTAGAGTGACGTTTAACTGTTTCCAACTAAACATTGAGCATAAGACAACAAGAAGCTCTTATTGTATAAATGTTGTAGAGTGACGTTTAACTGTTTCACTAAACATTGAGCATAAGACAACAAGAAGATCTTATTGTATAAATGTTGTAGAGTGACGTTTAACTGTTTCACTAAACATTGAGCATAAGACAACAAGAAGCTCTTATTGTATAAATGTTGTAGAGTGACGTTTAACTGTTTCACTAAACATTGAGCATAAGACAACAAGAAGCTCTTATTGTATAAATGTTGTAGAGTGACGTTTTAACTGTTTCACTAAACATTGAGCATAAGACAACAAGAAGCTCTTATTGTATAAATGTTGTAGAGTGACGTTTAACTGTTTCACTAAACACTGAGCATAAGACAACAAGAAGCTCTTATTGTATAAATGTTGTAGAGTGACGTTTAACTGTTTCACTAAACATTGAGCATAAGACAACAAGAAGCTCTTATTGTGTAAATGTTGTAGAGTGACGTTTAACTGTTTCACTAAACATTGAGCATAAGACAACAAGAAGCTCTTTATTGTATAAATGTTGTAGAGTGACGTTTAACTGTTTCACTAAACATTGAGCATAAGACAACAAGAAGCTCTTATTGTGTAAATGTTGTAGAGTGACGTTTAACATGTTTTCACTAAACATTTGAGCATAAGACAACAAGAAGCTCTTATTGTATAAATGTTGTAGAGTGACGTTTAACTGTTTCACTAAACATTGAGCATAAGACAACAAGAAGCTCCTTATTGTATAAATGTTGTAGAGTGACGTTTAAACTGTTTTACTTTTCATACCAACGAGTTATGTCTTTATTGGAAATTGTTTGACATTTCATATTCTTATACTTTTACATGTTTTCCTAAATTTTCATGGTAAAAAAAATAAATTTCCACCACAGTTTTTAACTAGACAAAATATAAGTTTTTATTGACGTTTGAATTTTATTTAAAAATATAAAACAGCGTGTCAAAATTGCAATGGTAATTTTTTTAGTTTTGGATTGATTGTTATGTAAATGGCTGGCAGCAGAGTAAATGGGTTATGTTACTCGATATAATACATTATTTTCCTAATCCTTTATCCAATTATTTGTTTCATTAGTTTTTGTAGGTTTGGGTTTGTACTGCAACCCAATGTACTCGTAAATATTATAATCATTGTTCCAGTATATTTAAATATATATATATATATATATATATATATATATATATATATATATATTATATAGTATATAACACACACACACACACACACACACACATATTTATATATATATATATATATATATATATATATAGTTTTTTGTCCTGAATATCTCATGCTCACTAATATATATATATATATATATATATATATATATATATATATAATTTATACATGAACATTTAGGAAAACATGTAAAAGTACAACAATCGGAAATAAAAATCATTTCAAATAAAGACATAACTCGTAGGTATGAAGAATACAGTTAAACGTTGGAATACAGTTAAACGTCACTCTACAAAACACACACACACACACACACACACACACACACACACACACACACACACACACACACACACACACACACACACACACACACACACACACACACACACACACTCACACGCGCGCACACACACACACAACACACACACACACACACACACACACACACACACAATATATATATATTTTATGTATATGTATATGTATATATAAATTTTAAATCCTCCGAAGAATAGTTGTATATAAATTCTGTAGATTTGAATTTGATTCATCCAGATAAATCGTATTCACTTCAAAAGTATTAAAATTCATTTTGAAGTATTCGTATATGTGAAATACCCGGGCTGTATTGGAATACTATTCGATTCTCCCATCACTACTGCTCAATACCCTCGCGACTCCTGGCGGGCTCGGCTGTGGTGACGAAGGCCGGTGACACTGTAAACTGGCCACGCGATTTTTGTACGTTCGCGTTCGGAATACACAAGTGATTAAACGGGTTATTTGTGAATGAATTTTACTTTTCTAATATTCTTTATTACTTCTCAAATACATACTCGTATATGTAAACTGAAGAATTTTATAAAAATTATATTCCACTGCAAATTTATTCAATCAACGCCAGCATCTTGTTGCTTATATCAGCATAATTATGTTCAAGAGCATTTTCATTACCTGTTTTTGTCGTCGCATCTCAGATATGAGTACGAGATCCTACTATAATACTTGTATGAATTTAAGCTTAACTTTAAATATTAATTCCTTTTTCCACGAATGTAAGAATTACGTTGTTTTCAATAGGTTATTTCATATCTTCTGTAGCCTAAATGCCTGTATGTGTTTTATTAATTAAAATTAAATTTGATTTAGAGTAGGTGGTTTCCGTAAATGTTATGTTCTTATAAATTAATATTTATTAACTTAACTGAAATAATTGAAGGATCTCCTTTAATATCTTAATGCCTACGCTTGATAGGCATTAAAAATGTGTAGTTAGATAATTGCATTATAATTATACATACGTACTCATTTTAGATAAGAATAAATATGTGTTATTTTTAATGCGCCGACAGTCATAAAAATACCATACCATTTTATAATATTATTTTTTGGTAATTCTAAGCAATATATGGGTCAACCTCGATTTTTCTCATATTACAATATAAGATTCCAATAGTCAATTAGAAAAGGAAATGACTAGAATTTTCTTGCCGGAAAGCAGTTTATAGGGGCAGGCAACTCATATTACAATATGATGTTCCAATAGTCAATTAGAAAAGGAAATGACTAGAATTTCTTGCTGGAAAGCAGTTATAGGGAGCAGGCAACCGTGAGAATTACCTATTAGTTGATCAGGGGCACTGACGTGATCTGGGCTTCAAATTTGGAACTACTCGAGTTAATTTTTTTCTAAAAGAGCAAGCAGCGCGAAGCGCTGCGCCAGCGGGCAAGCATCGTGCGTGATCTTCGTATATACTGAATTGATTCAGGCCAAAGGAATGACACAGATTCCTTTATCAGATTTTTACGGAGATTTTGTATTGGGCGGTTTATATTGGTTTGTTTTGCTTTCCAGCATGTAATTATGTTGTTTAAAATTGTTTTACATACATTACCTACATTATATTGTAATATGTAATAACAATTTATCAGAAATTTTAATAAAAAAAAAGGATCACGCACGATGCCTGCCCGCTGCGCAGCGCTTCGCGCTGCTTGCTCTTTTAGAAAAAAATTAACTCGAGTAGTTCCAAATTTGAAGCCCAGATCACGTCAGTGCCCCTGATCACTAATAGGTAACTCTAAGCAATATATGACCGTCTGGCGGTTACCTGCTCCCTATAAACTGCTTTCCGGCAAGAAATTCTAGTCATTTCCTTTTCTAATTGACTATTGGAACATTATAATTGTAACATGAGAAAAATCGAGGTTGACCCACATATTGCTTAGAATTACCTATTTTTTTTTTAACTTCAAAGAAAATTATAGTTTTATTTGCCATTTATTTTGCTTCTCTACTCGTTAAAAATTTAATTTCAACTTCTTATTCTTTACTATTTGAAGCATAATTTTGTATTTTTTTTTTAGTAGGAATTATTTAATTGTGTCTGTATTATTTATGAAAACTTAATGAATTTAGTTATATTTCATATTCAACATATCTCAATTTTTTTTATTTACAAAACAATTCAATAATGCTGTTGTTTTCTTTATTGTTTGTTTAAAGCACATTTCACTTTATTTTATTTTAAAATGGTGAAATCTCTATAAAGTATATAGTATTCGACTAGAGTAGAAATGAAGGTGTAATTGTATATACGATGAGCGAAATGAGTGGAGTGACACAACAGATTACTTTGTGAGAGGCGACTGGACTGCAGGTGTTTTAGGAGGAACAACATAACTACTACTAGTTTACTTCCAACGATATAACTTATATGTTCGTAGGTGATACTAATATTGATATTTTAAACATGAGTAATGGAATAAAAGACATATACCAGCTTACTTCTAACGATATAACTTATATGTTCGTAGGTGATACTTATATTGATATTTTAAACACGAGCAATGGAATAAAAGACATATACCAGCTTACTTCTAACGATATAACTTATATGTTCGTAGGTGATACTAATAATGATATTTTAAACACGAGCAATGGAATAAAAGAAATATACCAGCTTACTTCTAGCGATATAACTTATATGTTCGTAGGTGATACTAATATTGATATTTTAAACACGAGCAATGGAATGAAAGACATACACCAGCTTACTTCTAACGATATAACTTATATGTTCGTAGGTGATACTAATATTGATATTTTAAACACGAGCAATGGAATAAAAGACATATACCAGCTTACTTCCAACGATATAACGTATATGTTCGTAGGTGGATACTAATATTGATATTTTGAACACGAGCAATGGAAATAAAAGACATTACACCAGCTCACTTTCCAACGATATAACTTAAATGTTCGTAGGTGATACTAATATTGATATTTTAAACACGAGCAATGGAATAAAAGACATATACCAGCTTACTTCCAACGATATAACTTATATGTTCGTAGGTGATACTAATAATGATATTTTAAACACGAGCAATGGAATAAAAGACATATACCAGCTTACTTCTAGCGATATAACTTATATGTTCGTACGTGATACTAATATTTGATATTTTAAACACGAGCAATGGAATAAAAGACATATACCAGCTTACTTCTAGCGATATAACTTATATGTTCGTACGTGATACTAATATTGATATTTTAAACACGAGCAATGGAATTAAAAGACATATACCAGCTTACTTCTAGCGATATAACTTATATGTTCGTTAGGTGATACTAATATTGATATTTTAAACACGAAGCAATGGAATAAAAGACATACACCAGCTTACTTCTAACAATATAACTTATATGTTCGTAGGTGATACTAATATTGATATTTTTAAACACGAGCAATGGAATAAAAGACATATACCAGCTTACTTCCAACGATATAACGTATATGTTCGTAGGTGATACTAATATTGATATTTTAAAAACGAGCAATGGAATAAAAGTCATATACCAGCTCACTTCCAACGATATAACTTAAATGTTCGTAGGTGATACTAATATTGATATTTTAAACACGAGCAATGGAATAAAAGACATACACCAGCTTACTTTTAACGATATAACTTATATGTTCGTAGGTGATACTAAATATTGATATTTTAAACACGAGCAATGGAATAAAAGACATATACCAGCTTTACTTCCAACGATATAACTTATAATGTTCGTAGGTTATACTAATAATGATATTTTAAACACGAGCAATGGAATAAAAGACATACACCAGCTTACTTCTAACGATATAACTTATATGTTCGTAGGTGATACTAATATTGATATTTTAAACACGAAGCAATGGAATAAAAGACATATACCAGCTTACTTCCAAACGATATAACGTATATGTTCGAAGGTGATACTAATATTGATATTTTAAAACATGAGCAATGGAATAAAAAGACATATACCAGCTTACTTCCAACGATATAACGTATATGTTCGAAGGTGATACTAATATTGATATTTTTATACATGAGCAATTGGAATAAGAGACATTATACTGAGACATATTTATACGTAGCTGATGCCCTACAGAATATATTAAACAAACCCACTAGAGTGACTGACATATCTAGTGCTTTGTATTGACTATATATTTATCAAACACTCTAACTATAGTGTCGTGACTGCGGGTGTACTGACCACTGACCTGACCGACCACTACGCCGTGTTGGCCGGGGTGGAGCGTAGGGGCCCCCCGTGTCGGCACCCACACTGATACTGAGAGTGGTACACACCCTCGACCAACAGGAACTACACCGGCTACTGGATACTCAGTCGTGGGGCCATGTTCTTGTACAGCAAGATGTTCTTAAGTGCAGTTCTTAATGTTTTTGAAAATTTAAAAAAGCGTTCTCAAAAATAAAAAAAGACCAAATAACCGCAAAAAAACACTTAAAGTATGGATTACAGCAGACCTAATTAGTGCGATTCGAAATCGAGACTAATTGAGTAAGGCGTTAAAAACCACCCTATTAATCCTACAATGAAAAAATTATTATAACTCTTTCAGAACTAAACTTTGAAGCGAAATCAAATTAACGATAAACAATTATTACAAAGATCACGTTTTAAAGTCATCGAACAGCCCAAATATGTTCTGGAAGATAATTAGCGAAATAAGTGGTGCATAACAAGCAAAAGCTGCTTTTCCTGTTCAAAGTTTCGCCTTCGGGGGTGGGAGGACCGTCACCGTGTCTAACTCTTTCAATGATTTCTTTTTACAAGTAGGGCTGAGTTTGGCGAGTAAGTTGCCGCGGGCCTGTCGGCCCGCCCCTTGTGGATGACGCAGTGTATCGAATTTGACTATGTGTTTCAGTTAGAGCCGCCTCACCGACAGCCAGGTGGAGAAGTGCGTGGCTGAGATGCGCGGTGGCTCTGCTCATGATTGTGACGATTTAAATTTTAATACCCTAACAAGTGCAGTATACATTTTCTTCCTCCTATCAAACATTGTATTAATGTTCGCCTAAACTTCTGGAATTTATCAAACTAAACTGGCTAAAGTTAATCCTCTAGATAAGGGAAACAGCATATCGCATGATGAACAACTATAGACCCATCTCCTTGATTAGTGTAATCGGTAAAGTGCCTATGAATATATAAAAATAAAAAAAATAAATTATTTAAAATCCAATAACCTAATATCGTAATTACAATGTGGATTCAGATAGGGAAAATTACTTCAGAACCCATTTTTGTAAATTATAAAACTAATAATGAATTTAATAAATGAAAATTTTAAAATTCTCTTCGTTTTCATGGAGTAAGTTAAGGCTTCGATTTTAACTGACAAACATTTGTTTATTAATAAAAATACAATCTGGTGGTGTATTGGTGTCTGTGAGGAATTTAATTAAAATGGTCCGAATGTTATTTAACTTGTCGGCAATTTCGTAACAATAAATAGTCGAAATAGTGCTCCGTTACTTATTTCTCGTTTAAGTATAAAAAATATAGCAAAGCTAAAATATAACGGGAACATTAAAAACTGTTCGCAGATGACACTGTAATTATTTTCAATGAAAACCCTAACAAGAAGTTTATCAGATTCTTCTTAGAACGACGAATTTCAATAAAACAAAATGTTTACCAATCGTATTGATTATTGTGAGTGAGCTACCAGCGAAGCTGCCAATTATACTACTACACTTATTTAAGTGACTCGCTAACATCATCAATCACTGCCCGATTTATCGAGAGGATGGACCACTACAAGAACTTGGGTATAATTATTAAAAAAACACTTTTCTGATGGGAAAAACACATTAACTATTTAATACCTAAACTTACAAAAAATGATTTACTGGTTTTTATCAGTTAGGGAAAATCTTAAATTATAATAAATTTTTATTTTGCATATGTTCGGTCTATTTTACATTTCAGAATCGACTCTACCAGGGCCGCTGTGGGGGGTGGTGGAGTGAGGGTCCCTGAAATTGAGATGACTGTGAACCTGACGAACACGTTACTGCATAGCGAATACATTATACAGGCGTTTGTCTCCAGTGATTAGGGAACTGCGGGCCGTACCAGAATGTCCGTTTCAAACGACTTGGCTGCGGGTAGTCGGCTCTGATAGCATTGTCTCCTCACTTCCAATTTACTATAACAACTTTCAGTTGCTTTGCCGTCGTGCTAAATATTACATGTTTAAACCGCTTGCTTAGTTATTATTTTTTTATTTCCTTTGTTTCTTTTCTTCATAACTATTATTGAACTTTTGTGACGTGATGTGAGAGTTGACTTGTGGTTATTCTATGTATATTTGTTTAAAAATAGTCTGTTCTAGTTTTAATAAGAGCTCGCTGTCCACCCACAGGCCTCGGCCCATGTAACGGTATTTTCTGAATTGTAATTGCTGTAGGCTATTATTTGAAAATAAAGATTAATTTAATTTGATTTACAATAAATTTAATTTTTTATATTTAGGTATAAAAAAATACTTTATTCACTTTCAAAACGACCGTTCTGTGTCTACCAGTTTGGTAGTTTATCTCTGCCTCTATTCTCATACGTATGTATGTCTCGGCCATTCGTCATGGGCACACAAGAACAGACAATATCAGACAGACAGCACACAGTTAGACATAAAAAACAGATTTTTTGTTGGCCAAGATGTGGAGACTGGGCAGCACACACACTCTCATGAATTGATTGTTTACACAAGCTCCACACAATATCTGCCGTAACTCAGATGAGAGTAAATTCGAGCCATAATACGTTCTTCATCAGAACCTGACTATGGTAGCATTTGGCTATAGAAATTCAAAACATAAACGCCTGAGGGCAATTTGGAGCAAACGTGGTCAAATTGATCATTCATTCAACCCACGATCTAGGTATATTCAAAGGGATTTTCAAGCAGTAGACTTTTTTAACATGATGTCAGCCAACATAACAGATGGCTCGTCGTGCCTGTCTACTAATCGCAAAGCAAAATTAAGAAAAGTGGATTTTGCAGAATTTGTCTAAAGATTGAGGCTGTTTGAAATTTAAAAAGCAGTTGTTGTTTTCCACAAAACTCTGCTGTTCCAGAATCAATTTTGATTTGCTAGGGAAAACAGAGGGTCGTGTCATCAATACAACGCACAAGTCTTCCGTGCTGAAGTGATAAACCTACGTCAATGACGTAAATCAGGAATAGAATTAGAGGATTGGACCCTGTGGGACACCATTAAGTCAGGTGAATTGGTTCAGATAATTTTTTTGAGATCTGGACAATTTGAGTTCTGTGTCTTTGAAACGATCTGAGCCACTGGAGAGGCACGACTCGGATGCCCTGAGATTCTCGTTTCGTCAAGCATTGTAAACATGGTCCAACGCAGTCAAATTCCTCAAGTCGGTTATAGTTTTTTTTGAAAATAGGGCTTACTTTTCGCGGATTTTAGAAGTGAGAGAAAACACCTCCTGTAGCAGGTCAGATACTTCTAGCAAGTGGCAAAACACGGGTTCCGAAAATCCACTGCAGCCATGTTTAAACGAGCCTTATTTGTTGTTTAACTGGGAACTGTAGTCTTATACATTGAGACTGATAACCAGATGGTATGATGAGAATACGAGGTCAGAAGCCTATTTTACATGTGTTTCGCAGCCAGTGAATATAGTAGCGAAGTTTTAAATGGTCTTGTTCCATTGTATTTTTTGGGAGAGACGAGGTTCAGTAGTAATATAATTAGAGACATTGCTTTCAAACACAGGATGAGAGGTTTTATACCGGCGAGGATCTATTTACTTTTTAAATGTGAAAGGGTAGAGTAATTATGTTACTCGAAGCCTTTGCTCGGCTTGGTATAGATCGTTGTCCTTCCAGCGTATCCCTGCGTCTAGTTCAGTTTCGCCTAGACGTCCTGTGCAGTTTCGTTCGCTATCTTATCTAATTTTGAATTGATTCAGAGATGGTAAGTATATAACGATATTTATAGTCGTCCTAAGCTGTGGTTTCGGAACACTCGTACTACGTTAAACATAGCACCCAGGTTAAGCATTATTGAGGTATAGGAGTATGTTCAGAACTAACTGGTTGTCACTCCACGACCCAATAATGTCCCGTCCCCTTTTCCTTAGATGGCTTTACAGGAAAACACCCACACCTCCCACGATCTTCTGTGCATAGACTTTCGTAACATAGGCTGCAATGATAAGTGTTATAAAGTTCCAGGAATACAGAATTTGGAATAGGGAAAAAAATTGCAGTTGTTTTGTAGTAGAGTGGAAGTGAGGCTACGCATAGAGCACAGAAAACAGGGGTACAACTGATATTTGGAGAATAAACATAAAAAACCACGTAAACACAATCAGTCTGTTTATGCTCTTCGATAATAGCATCGCGCACTGTCCGTGGTACCTCTAAAGCCCGTAATAGCTCTTCCATTATTCGAGAAACTGCTCGTCTACGGTTTTATTAGCCAAATCAAACAGAAGCCATTGTTGGAGTTAGAATGAAACGTCTCCGCCTCCCAGAACTTGCGAGCATTCGTCGTCGTCGTCATACAGCCACGTGACTCCCACCTCCCTCCCTACCACTTGGATGCTAGCCGCTTCGCCACCGCAACCATATAGCGCGCTATAACACAGTCATCACAAGCAGTGTCGGTTTTACTAATTGACTACATATTTTTCCTCAACTGACTGCTCGCCTCTTAGCCACCGCCCAATCACCAGCGACCCGAAGGATAAAGAAGATGTGTTGTGTCTTGACCAGTTAAGGACCACTCTGGTGAAATTTAGCCCTAATACACGCAGCTGTATTGAGTGGTGTAAAGAAATTCGATGCTTTATTAACACTGAGCACCACCTGATAGATTTACCACCTAAATTCTATAATCTATCTCTAGCAGTTACCCACAGCTTACCAAGTAGCTTTCAACTGACTTTTGCAAAAACGCTTTTAAGTCACGGGCCACCACAGGTACGTTGACCATGAACAACATCAACTTGGCTTTTAATATTTAA
>NW_025785862.1:0-18391 GCF_021130785.1 Homalodisca vitripennis | reverse complement strand
GGACTAGCCCATTATTTTATTGTGTTCATGTCATAACTGTTAGTAGTGCTTGGCCAATCTTTTCCCCTTGGACCATTATTTTATAGTGCATATAACTTAAGAACGTAGATCTCTTTTTTGCAATGCTATTTTTCTTCTTGGACTATTATTTTTAGAGTGTAGATGACACTTTTGAGAGCTAGCTTTGCTGCTTTAAGTTCATACAAATCATTTGTTTTGTAAATATGATTAGGGGCCTATAGCTAGGTAACGACCTAGTCCTATTTATGCTTTGTAATACCTACTACTAGCCTATCTGCTCTGCTTCATAATTGTTTTCCCTAAGCTTAACTAAACATCACCTAACTATAGTTAGTGTTGGCCTAACTAATTTACATTTTCCATTTACAATCCATCTAACTTTGAACTAGCTTTATTGACATGAATCTCTAATTGGACTAACTTAAGTTACTAAGATGGATAAGTTTATTATTAAAGGTAGGCCTAAGCCTAAGAAAGATGAAGATGAGAAAAAAGACAAAGATGATGAAAGTAGACAGAGCAAGTCGTTTGTAGAAAGCTCACATGGTGAATCGAGCAAAAAATCTATTTGGCCTAGTTCAATGTCTCTTGCAATCCCAATGGAGTACGAAGACTTAGGAATAGATCCAGATGATCCAGAACCATTAGATCAAAGCTCTAGTGAGGAGGACCAGGTTAATATTGCTGCTAGTAGCAAGGAAACTGAGCTTGATACAGACCTAGCCGTACACTCAACTTCAAATACCACCCAACCAAAAACTGCTGCTAGGCCTAAAATTGTGTCTAGGTTTACCCATACTGCCACCATTAGGCCTAGTAAAAAAAGAAAGAAAATTCAATTCAAACTGGTTGAATGACCCCCAGTTCAAAAACTGGCTACAAAAAAAAGTCAAAGAAAGAACCGGACAAGACATGGCATATTGTAGTGTCTGTGATGCAGTCATGGGGGCGCAAAAAAACAGAGATTGTGCGTCATGGAAAGTCCCTCAAGCACCTAAAATTAATCAAGGAGATAGCCACTAACAAAGACTTAAAAAAAATTGTTCAAAGAACTACAACAGATAAAAGTGTCAAACGAGCAGAATTAAAATTAGCCGGCCTAATTGCAACCAACAACCTGCCCTTTTCGCTGATGGATACATTGATTCCGCTGTGCAAATCGGTCTTTCCGGACTCAGAAATTGCTGCTAAACTGTGTATGAAACGCACTAAAACAACAACTGTGATTAAAAAAGCCTTAGGTCCCGCATTCATGGAATTGATTTACCAAAAACTAAGGGCACCAGGATCGTTTTTCTCCTTGATCATGGATGAGACAACGGATCAGGCATCGGTTAATCAATGTGCCCTCACAGTTATCTATATTGATGATGTAACTGGAACGCCAAAAACTAATTTATTTGACATGTTTGAAGTCAAATCTAGCACTGCTGATGAATTATTCACTGGTATGAATGAACTCGCTGAAATCAAAAAATATACCCATTGAAAACTTAGTGGGATTTAGTTCTGACACATGTAATGTGATGGTGGGGCAGCATCATTCGGTTTTTTCACTTTTGAAAATAGAAATCCCTCACATTGCATGTGTCAAGTGTTCTTGCCACATGATCCACCTGGCGGCAAGTAAAGCATGTATGAAGTTACCAAAGACAGTGGAGGATTTGCTCCGAAATCTTGGGGCTCACTTCAGCAGAAGTTTTGGGAGACAGTCTGCCTTTGTACAGTTCCAAGAGTTTTTTCAAGAGGAAATCCACAAAATACTATCACCAGCAGTAACAAGATGGCTGTCATTAAAATCTTGCGTTGACAGAGTGATTGAACAATTTCAACCGTTGAAGGCCTACCTGCTGACCGCTTCTGTCGAAGACCCGTCAAACACAGTGGATAGCATGTTAGCTGCTATGAACAAACCAATTTATCTACTTATACTTGGAGTTTATGTCTTATGTTCTTGGTATGCTAACAGATTTTAATGTAATGTTCCAATCCGAAACACCACTTCTCCATAGATTGCGACCAGAGGTTCACAAGATGCTTCAAGATCTGTGTACAAACTACATGGACTTAAACTACATTAAAAATACACCCATCATGTCCATTGAGCATTCAAACCCCCGTCATTTCCTGCAATTAGAACAAATATATTTAGGCATTCAGGCAACAGAAACATTTAATGAATTAAAGAAAAATGCAGAAAAGAAAGATATTGAAGTTTTCTTAAAAAGTATTTTAAGCTTCTATGTGGAATTGGTCACACAAATCAAATCTAGATTTGATTTTTCTGATGAAGTTTTTGATGTCCTCAGTGTCTTGGAGCCAAAAAGTGCCCAAACCTTCAAAGTAAGGTCTTTGGCTCATGTCATTAACAGATTTCCCGTTCTGAAGAAAGTTGTTGATGTCCAAAAACTCGACAATCAGTGGAAAAGTCATGCTTTGCTAGACTTCAAAGAGCATAAACTTGATGCAAATGAGTCTGCTATGCAATATTGGAAGGCTGTATTCAGTCTAAAGACAGTCGCTGGAGATGCTATGTTTACAGAAATACAAAAAGTGTTTAACTTACTTTTTATACTGCCATTTTCAAATTCATCTGTCGAACGAATATTCAGTGAACTGAAGCATTGCAAAACCAATGACAGAAACAAATTGAAAACAGAAACAGTCGTTTCATTGATGGGTACAAGGGAAGGAATCCGAATAGCGGTGGATGTGTTAAATTTGAACCTACCAAGGAAATGCTCACAAGAAATATATGGCAATAAGAAATTAGGCCTTATTATTATTATTTGGCTTTTAAAAAAAACTAAAACTGTGTTAATATAGCCAAATATATTGTGATTCATATTTTGGTCATCAAGTGATATATTGTGAAATAAATTTTGTGTGTATATTATATATATATATATTTATATATAAATAAATATTTGAACCTGAGTTATAGAGTAGGCTAAACACATCATGGTAATGCTAGCCTTCTAAGGTTTTAATTTCAAGACTATGTGTGCCTAGCACTTTGCCTGACATTAAAAAATTGTGGTTAACACATTTAAAAACAGTGATCTAGTGTAATTTTTTCCATAAAGCTACAAGTTGAGTTAAAGGAAAAAAGTGGATTTTTTAGAACAACACATAACAGTTCATGTGATTTATCATACAAATTTATTAAACTGTACATCAGTAAACAACCTATTTTGGAGGTAGGATATCATGAAAGAGTGTTGTAAGTATTTTTGCTTAACCTTGCATGTTTGGTTTTGGTAGGCCTTTCCTAAAATAATACTTTGTAGGCCTATAGTATGTTCAAACCTAAAGCCTGTGCTTAGCTGGTTGACAGTGAGATTTTAGAAGTCATTTACATATTATATTCCTTTACTCCTTCTTTGAATCACAGCAGGATTGCATGATTAATGTCTGCTTTATCAGTTTACAAGTTTCTATTTAAAAACTTTGGCATGGATCCAAGCTCATTGAAAGTTAAATTTGTTTTTCTGAAACTAACTTTTTCATGCAAATTGTCTCTGTAAAAAAGTTAAAAAGTTAATTTTTTTACAATATAAGTTATGATATTATGCTCTAAAATCAACCATATTCAATGCAATAAAAAATCCTGCTCGTTAAGCCATTTAAGAGTGTCTAACCTAGAAAACCTGGAAAAGTCAGGGAATTTTATATGTTCAGTTTGGTAGACACCCTGCATTTACAAATATAGACTGTCATACGATGTCGATAACACACTTTAGTAGCCTAAATATACTTTTAAAGCAAGGTGGTAATTTGGGCTCATAGGTGGTATTTTTTTCAGGTACTGGTGGGAATTTTCCAAAAGTGGATTGGCAACACTGTCTATGGGGTAAATTCAGACAAAACATTGACAACAATTTAACCTCATGGCGACTGTGAAGTCGATGTATTAGAATAAGTAATAACGTCGTATTATTTTTCATAACAAAATAAATTAAAGTGAGTGACTGAGGTACGTATTGATTGATATTAAATAGTAAAGTCTGGGTAATAGTTTGTTGTTCATATGATTTTAATTCTTTGGTGTTAAATTGTTGACGGATATCTTTTTATTTGTTGTCATTCTATCACTGGCACAGTTCCTAGTAACTGTCGTCATGTATTATAGTTTAATCCAACATTACTTTCTAAATAGGATTAGGCAATTAAAACAGACTGTAATTCAATTATTGAGCACTACTCAAATACAGTGACTATTGCTTTGTCATAAATTGTAATGGCTTTTCTTGAAATAAATAATATATGTTTAGAGTTGCAGTATCATAAGTGGCTACTAGAACAAATGAATAATCAATATTTCAGACTATCTAAACCATTGAACAGTAATAAACCAAAATGATGAACTGAATTACTTTATAGGTATTATATTATGTTATAGTTCAGCAATGTTTCTGTATCTAAAATGTAATAATTGGGAAGGGTACGATAAGTGGACCCGGTTTTTTATATCGAAGAATGTAATCATCAATACCTAATATTCGCATCTCAAATCCTAGACTATCAACCGATATAAAGTATCTATAGTCCTCAAGAACAATCATATTTGCTCCTCTCAGAGTTATGGTTGTTTCTTTCCCACAAATTTCTCATAATGGGGTTTTCGGTATGAGTCCAACATGTTGAAGTCACGAAAAACATGTCTTATCATCCTTCAGAGCAATGTCGTAAAGTTTTATAAAATTTACTGCCATTTTTAATAAATTAATAATAAGTTACTTATATAAAATTGAAATATTACATTACGAGTATTATTTGAAAGTGTTTACAGCTGTTGATATAGATTATTTAAGTTAATTGGTCAAAATAATTAATCAGTATTGATTGATTATATTGATGGTTATGATTAAGTAGGCTAATATCGTTTACAAATTTCTAATCTTTCTAACCTGCTGTAACAAAAGAAAATCTCACGACTGTACTGTTCTCTAAGAATATGTTCAATAAAGAATATTTATTTCGATATAAAAAACCGGGTCCGCTTATCATACCCTACCCTAATAATTTAATGACAAAGTTGAAAAATGCTTATGCATATATATTAAATGTAACAACCAAAGAGATTGTAATACTTACTTGTTCTTACTAAAATTAAATATTTTGAAGGATAAGCGTGTCTGACAGCAATTGCAATCATCCTCCTGAACAAACAAAGGTTTCAAGGGTGCAAATGAAAATAACAAAGTTATAGATTATTAAAAGTGGAACTACTTTTCTCATGTGAAGTAATATTTCATTGTTCTACGGGTTTGTCACATGGTCTTGTACTGATTGTTGGTCAACCTCGTATTGGTTACTGTATGGTCGTGGCAACCTCGTATTTGTTGCAGCCGACGTCAGCCGTTTTACATAATCTTTGGGTACATAAAATAACAATAAATGCTGGAAAATCAGGCGAGGAAATTTGACAAAAAATAAATGTTTTTGTTAATTTAACCTTTGAAGAAGAAAAGTTCATATTTGCCTGACACAAGTGTCCTCTGGACCAACAGCGCAGGCTACAGCAGCACCTTCCAGTGCTGTCCCTATGCTGTTGGCCAAATCTGAAAAACATCCCATGAGGGAAGTAACTTCAGTCACTAATAGATCATGAATGCCTCCGGCCATTATTGCTAGGTAAGAAACACAACTTGACAAAGCAGACAAACACTGTAAATTCACTTAATAATAACTTCCTACTATTTTTTACAAGAAAAAAGTAGTTGATGAACTCAGTAGTTTTATATTTTGTGGGACACTCGATTGAAACAGGTACATTTTCTAAGGTAGCCTAATTTCCGATTACAATAATTCAAAATCGCATATTACATTGTAAAGAGTTTAAAAGAGCAATTGATTTCTACCACAAAATTATTACTGAGGAAAAAATCAACATATTTTATAGCAAAAAACAACGTGTTTCAATAGCATTTGTCACAATCAACTTGTTATCAAAATGGCTCGGTTGTTTTTACATTGATTTTAGTCTGTATTAGCAAGTTATAAAATACTGTAATGTTGCTTTAGGATGATGTAATGTTGGGATGTTTTAAATGTGTGTAGTGGAACCATGTTCACATTCAGTGTAAGTATACACCAGCACTTGTTATGTTTGCTTGTTTTTTCTTTATCTGGATAAACATGCTTATAGACTTTAATAATTTCAGAAGATTCTTATAGTGGTTTTCAAAATAGCCTTCACTCGAGAAGAGTTCCAAAATTTATGCTTCAAGGCCCTAAATTGATAACTATTTTCCAAATCAAATCAAGATCACTTTTATTTCCACACACAAAGAAATGAAATACAAAATTAACTTCACATTGAACTGATAACTAATGTAGCATTTGTATATTGTCTAATTCATATGAACATACAATAGTATTCTAAAATACAATTCAAAATCTAAAATTAAATATTTTACATTAAATATTATAAATAAAAAGACTTATGTTACATAAATAAATCTATCTAATGAATAAATAGATGTAATAAACATTTATTTCAATATACATGTTATTATTACATATACATAACTTATCCACATCATAGACGCATACGTTGTAAAAACAGCATTAAATTTGCTACATAATTTCTAGATAAATTCAAATAATGGGAAAAGAGCCTACATGGGCCTTAATGGCCTGAGCGTAGACTCTGAGTTGAAAATTGTTAAGATTCGAATTTTATCTTCTAGCAGAGTGTAGATTAATTTATTTAAAATTTGATAATTGAAAGAAGACATCAAAAGCAGAATAAACGACGGATATGACCTGGAATTCCGATTAATCAGCAATATAGAGTAGGAAAGTAGACAAAAACAAATGAAAAATATTGAGTGAACAAAAAAGTTACAAAATTAGGCTAATTACTTAAGTGAATGGGATTTTATTATCTATAGTTTGATGAGGAGAGGAGAGGGGACAATGCCCGTCAATGTCAGTTGTCAGACAGTCTAGGTCCGTCGTGTAGTTCAAACGGAGAATATGTAACTGGGCCCTCTCACTGTATATGAGAATCAAAAAACTCCTTGACAAGTTTCTTAAACACCTCAAGAGAGGGAGAGTCGAACAGCTTGAAATTTCTAAAAAACTATTAGAATAATTTCGATATAAAATGTGTGCTAGATAAAAAACTGTTTGTTGTCGCAAATGATTTGTGTTGGTGAATAGTGATAATTCCGACTTATATTTTGCACATATATTGTGTTATAAATTGTGGGATTGTAGAAAAAATTGAGCCGAAATGTTGTGTAAATATGAATAAATAAGACTTTTAATAGACTAAAATTTTTTTAATTGGCAGAATTCCTGTTTCTCCCCGAAACCCATCCAGTTTCCATTTTTTAATGTTTCTAGAATTCATTATTGTCTCTTTCTTTAACATTTTATTTTATATGTTCAGGAGGCATGATTTGCAATTGCAATAGGTTAATAACGCAAAAATTTCCTTACCAGTGAGGATAAAAAAGTAAATTTGTAAAGTAATGGAAAACAAACCGGAACCTATCTTTTTCAAACAAACGAATAAATTAGTATGTAAAAAACAAACATGAAGTTTAATACATTAACAAGAAATAATATACCGTAAACCACTTACTTCCCTAATTTCTTATACGTATGTATTATTTACTTACATACTATGTGGGTAACTTCTGATCACTTAATATTAGTTCTGTCACATCTTAATTTTAAAAAAATGACAAACTTTAACTGAAAACATGGTGACCAATAATTTAAAAGGAATAAATTTAACTTTAAAATCATGTTATTTTTTTATTGCTCACGTAATCCACAGTTTTAAAACGCGTAGTCAATAATCTTAAAAAACTAATTGA
Source organism: Homalodisca vitripennis (assembly GCF_021130785.1). Lineage (NCBI taxonomy): Eukaryota > Metazoa > Arthropoda > Insecta > Hemiptera > Cicadellidae > Homalodisca > Homalodisca vitripennis. Next base: position 10,535 of record NW_025785862.1, on the reverse strand, counting down.
TTGATTATTAGGTGTTAACGCGATGTGATTGATGTAATGCCTTATGATAATCATGGGTGAGCTGCCACAGTTATCCATGAGGCAGTGAATAGCTAGTGCACAAGTATGGGGTTGTTGGAGCTGTTACTCAAGTCTGTTTGCACTTACCAGGAAACACTCACGGTTAGCTATCTGAAACGGAATATGCGCCTGGGAAAATCCATAGTATAATAAGAAGCACAGAGCACAGTACATAAATAGTAGCAACAAAATTGGACATTTATATTTCAATTCATTATAAAACAGTTATTTGTGATTTTGCTATCCCCAAAAAACCATCAAAAGGTTATATAGTGAGGACGACTCCAGGCAAATTACAATTAATAACGTTGCAATTTTGATTGGTCAAACTGATTGGCCCCATCAAATTTTTGTTCTATTTCTCAATATAAAACAAGGAAGTTAAACGTCTAAATCTAATTGAAACGAAGATGTTTGGCTCAAAAGAACATATATCTAAACTCCTATTGGTTTAATACTCGAATGTACCAGTTGATTCAGTAAGTGTTGTGTTTTTGATCCGACACGTGAGGCGAGCTCTTTTTTGCCAGTTCATATTGTATATAAGTCAACACTACACCATTACTTTTATATAACAATTAAAGATGGTACTTTGAGTGATTTATACCCTTGAACCACATCCAAGGACATGAATCTTTATTTTGGGACATTTTTGCTTCTACTGATTACTAGATTAGCGCTTTTAGTAGAAACAATATTTTGCGTCAATATAAAACAGGAATTGTGTGTATCGCAAACCCCTCCCCATCCTCAGACAGGGAGTTCAAAGTCGAGCAAGGGTTCCTTAGTAGATAACGTGACTGTCTCAGAGTTCTTGCCACCCATTCAAGCTGGTTATGGCCCTAGTCGGACCCGGAAACCCGGTTCTACTTAACTCAACAGGTGTTAGATTCCGCACGATATGTGGGGTTTCAGCTAAACTGGCGTACATAAAACACAAAAAGGAACAGGCACGACACCATCGTTGACTAAATACCTAGCTGCAATACATGTGGCCTGGTCGGGCCAGTTTGCGGCTCGAAGCGCGGAAATCGCCACTACTTCTCACTTCATATACCTTGATTACTGCTGCATTCTGGGCGTCACAATGGAAACCCATTAACATATTTATAATCATTGTTAATTTTGCTAAATTAAAGAGTTTGATTTTTTCAGTGCGTTCTCATAATGGGTTTGTTTTCCTATGATAAATTGTATATTTTTTGTTTTCCTCATACTGGTAGGTGGTTCGGTATAAGTGCACCAAATGTACCATTAAAGTAGAAAGATATTGCTGCTATTTGCGGAGGTAAAATATTTGTTTGATTGTTTTGGGCAACAGTAGCCCGATGTGTCCTGTAAATGTTAATGAAAACTTATATTCCTACTCAGGAAGATCATCTTCACTCTAGGTCGCAGCTATTTTTTACTCCATGTGACTAACTTTTTATATGTATATAGATTTAGCCTCAAAAGTTATTTATTTTTTTGCTATATAAGGTTAGTGATTACATTCAATATCGCAATTCCATTCAAAACCAAATCTTTTGATTTAACAATTTGTAACATTATAACAATATACACAATACGCAAGAATGGCGTCAAAAATTACAATTGAGAAGCTTAATTAAAAATAATTGGTATCCGTAAACTGAATCACTAAATTATATACATGGGATATGAAGCATAATATACCACTTAAAATATACTTAATAACTTTGAGAGGTCGAAGAAATATGCTAAGCACATGTTCCCCGGCATCTCCCAACCATCGACAACAGAAATCAATGAGACTCGAGACAGCATCAATAGTCAATTTGTTTTTTCTAAATCCAAATTTTTCATTACAACAACATAACTTCAAAGCGATTGAAAGAAAATCTTCCTAATTCGTCGAAGGAAGGCTTTTTTTTTTATATTCGAAAATTTTGCTGAGGACCGGAAGAAATGGAAAATTGGACGATAGTTACTTGCGACATAAGGATCCGTCCTTTTTAAAAATTGGAATGACTTTTTGCTGTCTTCAAAGTGGACGGGGAAAACGCCTTGGGCGAACGGGACAGGTTAATCAATTTTGTGAGTGGTACTGAAATATGCTTAAAGCAGCGCTTAAGTAACCACACAGACATCCATTGATGTCACCCGACTTTTTCGGCTTCAGCTCCCGCACCACACGGACCAACTCCGCCTCGCTCACAGGAGACAGGACCATGGACGAGACCGGTCCCATAAATGAGTCCTCTCGGGTGCTGTTCCCACTAAAACATGGGTCCGGCCCAGCAACCGTGGAGAAAAAGTTATTAAATTCACTTGCCACTTCAAGCGGAGGTTTTTTGTTATTTTACCTTGTATTTTAAGGTTTAGGTTTGAAATGTTTTAGGACTTGTGTTTGAGTTGTATTTTTAATTACATTCCACGCACTTTTTGAAAAATTACATCGTATTGTCATTCAGAAAAAAACTCATCAAAAGAATAAATTGTTTTATGTAATAAATAATTTTTAAGTTTGAGTTTAAAACTTTTAATGTCATTAATATTTCTAATATTTTGTGGAAGACTATTGAAAAATTTTATACCTGCTACTAATGGGTTTTTTTTCTAATTCTAAGTTTACTTTTGGAATTGCAAACTGGTTTCGATTTCGGGTCAAGTAGCTATGAGACGAACCCAAAACAGGTAATCTGTCTCCAGCTTCCTTAACTGCAACTGCCGTTTCTAAAATATACATACTGTACACCGTTAGGATACCCAATTCAGAAAAATATTGTTTTACTGACTGACGTAGATCTAAATTGAGAATGATCCGTATAGCTTTTTTTTGAAGAAGAAGAATACTTTGCAAATTTTGATCGCTAGTTGCACCATATAGTACAATACCAAAATTTATATGGGAGTGTATGTGAGCAAAATACACTACTTTCAAAACGTCCAATGTACAGAATTTGGATATACTCCTCAACGCATATAAACCAGAAGCTATTTTATTCAAAATTTTATTTACATGTTCGTTCCAAGTTAAATTTTTGTCTAATGTCATTCCTAAAAATTTTACATTGTCTAATTGTGTCAGTTTTACTTGAGAAATTTCTATATCAAGATCGCTTGAGCATCTGTTTTTCCTTGTATTAAATAAAATATAATTAGTTTTTTCAAGATTAAGTAGCAAATTTTTTTTTGAAAAGTAGTTTTTAAACTGATGTTAAATTACTTTTGGATTGGGTTTCTATTTCTTTTAGAGACTTATTTGAAATTATAAGATTCGAGTCATCCGAATATAGGCACATTTTACCGCAACAGTCTTCGGTAATCCAGTAATATAACATAAGAATAATATAGGCCCAAGAATAGATCCTTGGGGGACACCATTAATTACAGTTCTTAGATTTGAGTTTACACTTATTAATTGATTGAATTCATTTTTAATAAGCTGTTTCTACAAATTGTTTTCGATTGTTGAATTCATTTTTAAAAGCTGTTTCTACAAATTTGTTTTCGATTGTTTAGGTAAGACTGTATCCAATTTAGCGGAGTTCCAACAATACCCAAATTACTAAGGGTACTAATGAGATTATCATGAGAAACACTGTCAAACGCCTTGCACAGATCCATGAGAATACCTGTGACATATTCTCCTCTGTCCACTGCATCAACAATTGCTTCAATAAAATCAATACCAGCAGTAATAACAGATTTATTTTGTCTAAAACCATGTTGTTCACTATCAAATAAATTATTAGATTCAAGGAACTCCATTAGTCTTATATACATAGCTTTTTCATAGATTTTTGAAAATATAGGCAAAATAGATATTTAAAGGTCTATAATTATTTTGGATCAGTGGTATTTCCTTTCTTAAAAACAGATTTTACTCTTGAAATTTTTAATTTATAGGGGAATATACCAGTTATAAATGAGGAGTTAATAAGGTGAGTTAACGGTTTAATTAGATTAGTTTTAGCTCTTTTAATGATTGGCATGGGAACGTCATCGAAACCTGTTTGGGTAATACTTGTTTTTACAAAGATATACACGTAATAAGTTTTATTCCAGTTCCAATTCTTTTATTGGGTTTGAATAACGAAATTTAATTGGCGGTTCTATTTTGATTTTTCTGTAGTATTGAAAGTATGGTAAAACATAAGCATCCATTGGTAACTATTTGGCGATTACATAGTTATCAAACAATGTTTGACAAAGTAATCATTAAAAATGTTACCAGGACTTGTTAAAGGATTCCAGTATCTGTTTCTGGTTTCACCCATTAATCGATAATTTTGTATTTCAGCTTCTTATTTCTGTGACTGGTTTTATTGTTCGTTATTTATAATCTTCCATGCAGGATATTGCCATGGGTTGATCTTGAAGTGATAATCCTTATTATTTACATATTTACTATTTTTGCCCTCAATTATTTTTGCTATTAAGTAAAAGTTTTTTATGATCCCTTTATTATTTGCTTCATAGCTTGTATCTTTAGTAACCCTTATTGTTTGGCTGTAAAACTAATTATTTCCTGCTTTCTTGTCTTCTTAACTCATCACATTAACCAATTTATTCCTGTTACAATTTCGAATTCTGGTTTTAACTTTTGGAATAAACATTATTAAAGTAGTTTCATTAAAACTGTCATAAAAAACATCAATATTTTTGATCAGACTCTGTGCTTGATAAAGAATTTACGCCCATGTCTTCAGATTCTAATTGTATTAAGAAAGTTTTGTATAATTTATTTTCTGAAAAAAATTGTCTTTTTAAATTGTGTTGTATTAAATAGTTTTTTGATTGGTCTTTAATACTTTGGTATGGAGATTTCCAAAGAGCCTGGGCTTCATGATCTTGATAGCTCTGTGACAAAGTCCAGTTACTGACAATTGATTCTTAGGTAAATTAGTAAAAAATGTTGATCATATAGAAGCTTTGACAATTCAAAATGTAATCCTAGTATGCAAAATTTACCATGGAAATCAATTTTAAATTATTCTGAAATTAATATATTACTCAGCGTATCTGAAAACTCTAAGATTTGTTTTCAAACAATCAATTATTATATGTCACCTGCAAATACAATGTTTTTAAAATTTTCTACATAGTAAATCTAAAGCTCTACATTTAGGTTTATTCAAAACAATACATTATCAGTACATCTGAGCTCCAGGGCGGTTCTATTACAGTCCAAACTATTCCCAAAGCTAGCACCATCCAGTTTACACTCTGCTATGGCAGCAAAAAACTTTCAAACTCTTTATCTGTAGTAAGTTGGGTTTAATTTCAGGGAATTTCCAACTTTTATTACTATTTAATGATTCTTGGCACATTATTATAACTCCACCACCTTTGAATTGATTTCTGCAAATAGTATGAACTTAAACCACTGTAGGCTATTTAATTTAGTATTTATTAGCTACATAACAATTAAACATGTTGTATGCATGTGCGTCTTTGTAAATTGAGATATGGTTTTGGTTAGCAACTTTGTAGGTTTTATTAAGTGCATATGTTGTAAGATTTAGTAAGGGCTAGGTCAAATCCAGACTATTGTATATTTGATTAGTTTCAAAGAGGTGATATAATGTAGGCTAGTGATTATGTAATAGGTTGATGGTTTATTATGTCGGGTTTTATAGCTTGTTTTATTATTTGTTTTAGGCTCTTATATTTCAATAACTGTCCCGAAATGGTTGCTGATCACTTCTATCCGACATTAAAAGTACTTATTGGACCTGTCGCAGACTCAGATGACCTTAGGACTAGACAGTGACAATGAAGGGGTCCAAAAACACGTAGGACATTGAGAGCTGTAACTAGACTGGTTCTTCTGGCAGATGATGATTTTCTTCCTGCACCAGCAAGAGACTTTGAAAGTGACAACTCAGATTGCCAAAGCACTGCTCGTTAACACTTCCCCCTCATTTTTGTGTTAAAAATCCAGTGTTGGTAATGCCCTGCGCCCTTCAGGTGTTTGCTTTAGGCTACTAACCAGAATGTCTCGGCCTTGATATGGAGGTAGTGTTAGCCTGATGAGTGTGGCCTGACCATCCACGTTCCTAGGTTTCGGTCTTACCTCCAGCCTCCTGTGCCAGTAATGGGCGCTATATGGGGTTGGGGGTGGGGTGGTGGTGGGGTCGGTTATCCTGATGTACTACTCAAAAAAGACGCCCAGTCGGAGGACTTCACTGTGATAAACCTCTGCCCCCATGTGGACCAGTCCCCCATAATCATTAAAAGCCCCTAGAGTACTCTGAAATTTGTTTTTTCGCCCAGAGATTCTTTTGTCTGTAATGGTATAGAGTAAACTAACATTTACGCACAAAAATATAATAATTGCAGAAGATAACAGAAGGGCAAGACTAAACTCGTACTCATCTTCCCTCAAACTAGCTTATATGGAGTAGATGTTTACTAATCTCTGAGGATGATGAAATTCATTACTATCATGCTTTGTCATGGGGTATTTCTCAAATGGACACGATATGTGGAACAGACTATTGACGTTCAACAGATTCCAGGCACTGGTTGGTTCATACTCCTGATTGGAAAATATCACGCCTTATTACGCAGGGATTTTCAGATTTCTAAGTGCAATGATTTCAGGTTGCACCTCTAGAGAAAAAGAAATAAAGTGCGAATAAGGGTCAACCTGGCTATGATCAGGGATGCTACAGGTCAGGGATTATCAGGGAGTCAGGGAAGAGAAGTCACGGAAAAATAAAACAGGACTGGAAATCAGGGAAAGCAAAGTCAGGGGAATGCAGGTCTCAATGTCAGGAGAACAGTCATGGGGAATTTCGACGCTTGAGTAGGAGAAAAATATAAAAATCCCTTTACCTACAAATTAAAACTTACTGCGCCGCGTCAGCGTCCAAGCCTGCAGCAACGGAGCTTTTTAGCCTCGCAACACGCTTTTTTCCACCATTAATTGCTAAGAAACCCCTGGGGATTGCGTCGAAAAAAAGTCAGGGAAAAATGAAAAACTTGGTCTGGAAATCAGGGGAAAAGTCAGGGAATTTCATTATTGGACTCCTGTAGAACCCTGATGATCTTGGATGAAGGTTCGCCCTTTCCTAGATTTTGTTAATGCAACATTTCTTTATGACATTACATTCCGGAAACCAAAAATTTGGGTGTTTTAGGACCCAAAGAGCATTTTAGGATGAAAAACTGCTTGCAATTGTATAGCAAAACTATGCCAAAAGAAAGGAGGCATTCACCAGTTCGGTGTTAAAAAAGTTTGAGTTGGTTGATTCTTTCCATCCACATTATTGTTAAATCAGTTGTCTCTGTTACAGTGGCGCTAAACTATTATCTTGATGGGAGAGTCCAGCCCCATTTACTACAAAAAGGTGGTGATGAACTTCTTAGAAAAACTGCAAAAAATGTCTCGACAAAGGGATTACCATGTCTTTACGACAATTATCTAACACCAAGGTATACCCCTTGCTGAAAGTGCTTTTTGCCAAGGAAAGGACGTTTTTGATCAGGGACTTAGACTCTTTTGACCAACTTGCTTGACACCTGCGTACACAATGTCTATGTTGTTGTACCAAAGAACGGATACAAAAAGATGTATACTCTTGTCATGCCATAAGGGAGTAAATTTATTTTGTACAACTGAGTAAACTCTCTTAGATTTGGTTTCTGCTACAGAAATCTCATCCAGCTTCTCCACCTCAGCTTCTTGGGTCAAACCACACTCGGTAACGCAGCTTCCGCAGAAATAGGACCAGGCGTTCGTGTGTGCAGTATGTGGCAAGAGAGGAATGGCGATGTAACTGGTGTTCCTGGCTGTGCAATTGTGGGGTGCACCAGGTACTGACTACATCCGTGCTCAAGCATGGTGTTCAGGCCCTTTTGGAAATCAAGGAAAAGGCCCTTGCCAAAAGAGAGCTCTAGCTCTGACGAAAATCAAATTGTTTTCACTATAGCAATCAGAAACAATTCATGTAAAGTCGAATAAAAATCCCTGTAAAGTTAAGGAAAATTAGTATTATGTATTATATAATCAGTAAAAATATTGCAAAATTAAAATGTATAATAGAAGAAACTGTGAAACATGGAAACCTGTTGCTATCAACTTCACTTTATACACCTGTGTACCTATGCACCTATATTTGAAGGATACCAGGTAATGTTTATTCAGTTTATTTTATTTTAGTTGAGGACATAATGTTCTAAATTTTTGTATATTTTGAAAAATATTGGTATATATATTATATGTTTTGTTATAATTTTTTTCTTCTAAAAGACCTTGCCATTATATATTTTCTGAACAACTAGATAAAATAAAGAAATAATTGGCTATTTCAGATTCTATTATTTTATTATACTATCACTCTTATTCAACGGCAGGTTTATACCATAAATAAAAAATTAAAAACAAGATTTCTTTTGTTGAATTAATTATTTATGCAATAATTTTTTTAATAATTATCCTCTACATTCTTCTGAGTTTGTTATGGGGTTGTACTCCATTTTTTTAAATAAGGGGAAACTGATATTTAGAATTGTTTAGAGATCAGATGGTTTGTTATGTACATGCGAAAGTAATATGTTAGTTTTACTTGTGCATTAATTTAATTAATGTAGAGGTATGGTTGGTTTGTGTTATTTTTCAAATTTGCTTATATCCTCACACCAAAGAAGGGCATAAACTTGCAAGATGGTTATAAGTTATTTAGGTGAATTTACCCGTCACTATTTCTTTGTCAGCATATTATAAAATTGCTTTTCCAGCTCGCACTTATGTCGGGAGGTATTTATTTATTTATTAGCTTCACCATATTTTGAAATATACCTGTAAATGCATAGTAGACATGTGAATTGTCAATGTATAAATAAATATGAGAGTACTATCTGGTACATACAATAACCCTAACCTTCCTGAGTCCTAAGTACCCTTGTCTGAGTGTACTATTTTTGTACTCATCGAGTCCTGAGAATATTTTGGTCACAAGTTAGATGGTAAGACCTAAATGCCTTGTGACAAGGCACATCATGTTGACCACCCTTGAGTCATGAGAAAAAAAAGTGCTAATTTAGAATTATTTTGACATTGTAATGAGTGTTCTAAATACCAATGGTTAAACACTTCAAAAAATAGTAAAAAATAATATTGACACCTGTTTAAACCCGTTTCTAAATGTCCTTGTACAAGGCACTTCGGTCTATACTCAAGGTAAATGTCAATAATTAATAAAGACTCAACAAAAGAAAACTTACTTTTTATTTATATAAATTAGATACGTTAGTTGTAAGAATACAGTATTCATAGAGCAGGAACACAATAGTTTTTGAGTTCTTAGTTGTAAAATTAAATAAGCCGAATGCATATTTTCTAAAAAACAATTTCTACCCTCAATGATACATAAGAAAACATTGCACTGAATACAGTACACATGTGACTTCATTTTGCAGTTTATCTGGGCACATCGTTTAGTACACTTGCTATTTCTTTGGGGAGATGATCAGCTCCTTGAGTGTCGGACGCCGAAGAGGATGTATCTTCAATGGGTTCATACGATCAGTTAAATGACTGAAAGTTCTAAAGGGATGGCTTTTCCATGGGTTTTTTGATTTGAACTACCAGCCTTGAGTACAAGTACCAAGTTATTTTCAATCAGTGTCTGTCCGAATTCTAGTTTAAAAGTTCGGTACTGTGGAATTAACCTAGTAGGAGTATTGAGCGTCTGTTTTATTTGACGCATTTGAAGCCTAGCATTAGACATTTAAAAATAAAAAAAAATGTAAAAATACATCGAACTGTCCACTTTTTGGTCCTAGCTCGAGAGGGGCAGTATGCCATCATACGATCAGCTAGATCGACTCCTCCAATATTCCGATTGTATAGATGAATAACCTTGGGCTGATCAATAATTATAAACTGCTTTTGGCTTTTGGACCATCTCCGTACTTCAAAAATTGGATCTTTGGCCTCTTCAGTGGACATCATTGTTACAGTATTGTTATCCAACCATTTAGTTATAGCCATGATTCCGTCTTGTCTCACAGTCACTATGCTTTCACCTCTAGAATTGTTCTTCTTAAAAGATTTATCATCAGGGAGATTTGTGGTTGGGGGAATCCTGTCTTTTTGTATTGTTCCTGAGCACCTAATGCCACATTTGTAAAGTTCATCAGCCAGTCTGACTGTAGTAAAAAATCTATCAATGTACACCACATGTCCTGGAACGAGTGATCTAGTCAGGTTGTAGCACTGCATTTTCACACTGCCAAAATTCGTTCAATGATTCATCAGTGGTATATGTCTTAGGCCCTGCATATACTGTAAAGTCACATACAATTCCATTAGAATTCGCTAAAACATATACTTTTAGACCAACAGGTTTGGCTTGTTTGGTACGTATTGCTTTGAAAGGCAAAAACCTGTAAAAGGTACCATCATTTCATCAACATAAACTTCTCGTTCCCTTCTTTGTCTCATACATCCTTCAAGAATTCTATCAAGGAAAGGTCTCACCTTGTAAAGCCTGTCACCTTTT
>NW_025785861.1:0-20559 GCF_021130785.1 Homalodisca vitripennis | reverse complement strand
TTTGGCAATCAATGTTCTATAATTGTTTCCAAAAAGATAATTTTTGATTTATAGACTTTAAATTGTATAAATTTTTAACAACCCATTTTGAGGTTGCCACAAGCGTCGCTAATTTTTGACGGTAACGGAAAAGTGCTTATATAAAGTGCCAAGCGTCGCCCAAAATTTGTGACGTTTCGTATTTCGATAATAGGTTTTAATATAGTGACTAACGATAAACACTTAATTTTGGCACCAAATTAATCTAGAGGACGGCTGTATTCAACTAGGTTCCAAACCTATCAATAAATACGAGTTTTATGTTCTTTCTCTACTATTTTAATCCTGCGAAACTTATGGTTGTTTTGGGTACTTTATCAAGAAGCCACTATGTTTGGACGAGTTTATTTCCTTATCGGTGGAACCAGAAATATAATTACAGTATTAAAAAACAACTGACTTTAATTTTAACCTATTTTGGAATTTACAAGTATTATTAACGGACAATCAAATTATAAAATTAAAACTATAAGAACAACACAAACAGTTTCATATATTCGAAACTGTCCAGGTCCATTCGTTCACCTCGGTTTGTTGTCTATTTTGGAGACGATTTGGATGATAGGAAGTATTGACTGACCATCACGTGAGTATTTGTCGATTCATTCATGGAATGAAGGATATAGTTATAATGAAGTTTATTTTTTATACACTCTGTGAATTAGGGAAAACTCGTCCAAAAATAGACATGGGCTGTTGATAAAGTAGCCTGTAACGATGAATTGCTGTCTGTACCCCAGTCACGCGAGGTGGGGGAGCGTAAGGCGGGGACGCAGACGTACCCCGTGTTGCGTAACAGGACCCTTTCTTGGGTTGTGGGATGGTATGTGCCCGATAACCAAGGCAATTTTTAGTAAATAACAAAATATAAAATAGTCAACTTGTCAACATAATAACAGTATTTTAAAAATATACTGTAATTTATTTAAACCAAAAGTAATGTATGATTTGATTTGTGTTTTCAAGCGAATAAATCTTGAATTTTTTCAGGTGTAAAATATCTTATTAGGGTTATTATTTAGTTAAAATGTAAACTTTTTATGTAAATTATGGCTCAGCAAATGTAATTTGTTGTTCTTAAATCTACTAATCATATTAATAATTTTGTGTTGTCATTAATGTTTTTAATTAGAATTTTATTTGGGAACTAACTACATCATTACTATCAGTTAATTTCTTCAAAATAAACTCTGACAAAATGATAAGGTTACAGTTTTAATAAAATGTCGGTACCCCCGGGCTAGCATTTTAGGTTTAATTACATATTAATGCCTATGTTTTTAAAATTCTAGAATAAGATATTTACACCATGGGTTTTATTTATAATCATATGGGCCTTTTAAAACCCCATTGTGTATAAAGATCAAAAAATCTTTAAAATATAAAAATAAAATAACCGTATCAATAACCACATTAATTAAGGGTTCAAAACTGTAACTTTTTATATATACAAAAAGTTAAAAAAACTTTTTTTTTATAAAATACCTAAAATTTTTATAATTTTTATAAAAACCAAATTTGTATTTTTGTAAAACGATAATTGTATCATATTTTGCCATTTACATAAGAAAAAAAACAACAAACAATATGATGGAAATCTGTTTGGTAGTTATTTGTACAAAACCATTTAAAAAAAAAACAACAGCCTTTTCCTCCCCCCCTCAAAAGTCTTACAAATATCTGCGAAGAAAACCACAGACGTTGGGCACTGTTATGGCCTATATGCCTTTGGAAAATAGACCCCGTGGACAACTCAAAAGGGAGTTAAATACTTCTTGTTCTATTTTATTAAAGTACTGTATTTAAGAAAAATCGTTTACAAATAACTATATTGATAAGAATTTTTAATAAGCAGTTTTATAAATAAAATGGTTCGGATATAATAAAATTTATAACTAGGTGGCAAAATACTCCATGACAGGAGGACACAAGGTGTTGTCACATCTAGTAGAAAATGCTGCAAACACCGTGGTTTGTCATTAGAGAAATGCTTCTTGCACCAAATTTTAATGGCAGGATAAAGAAGTATCATGCGGAAGCAATAAAAATGGAAGCGGTAATAATTAGGTCAGATAGCACACAATCATCTCTATGAGATTGTAATATTACGCCAGTAGTACACTCACATCCACTATAAACGTAATATTAACGCCTGTATAGTTAGTAGTACACAAATCCACTAATAAAATTTTTGTTAATATTACGGCCTATGTAGTTACACAATCTACTATAAACGTAATATTACGACAGTAGCAGTAGTTTTACACAATCACTATAAACGTATAATATTACGGTCAGTAAGTACCACAATCAAAAAATCACTAATAAACGTAATAATTACGTCAGTAGTACACAATCACTAATAAACGTAATATTACGCCAGTAGTCAGCAAAAAAAAATCCCGTGAACCGGGGATTTAAAGCTATCTTGCAAAACTTAATATCGCATATGCATAGAAAAAGAGTTTGAAACAATCTCAATCACGGGAAGTAGCTTTTGTAAACAGGCGATTTTGCAACAGTTGGTAGCTATTCCAACATAATAACGATTCCGTAGTAAGTTGCTCTTAATAGTTGTTAAATGATGTTTGAAAAATAGAGAAATTACTTATACATTCAATATACCAAAAAACAAACATATAAGGACTGTAGCAAAGAGTATAAAGTGTATAATGCAGTCTCACGGATCCTTTATACCTTTCTCAGTGGTAGGGGGGATGTCTTTGTTTGGAGTCTCCCCCCTTCCACACGGCCCACTGTCTTTCTTGGAAGCGGACCACGCCCGCCCTCCTTCATTCTCACAAACTTCCCAGGTGTACCTCTGGGCCACTGGGTTGATTGAACCAGCTCCCTCCCCACTGGGTGATGGCCGGCATGTCCTTCCGGACCCCAGGTACGCGCATGTGAGTCCCCCAGCAACAGGTCCTCAGTAGTTCCCTAGGCAGGCTACAGTGTGAGATCCAGGAAGTGTTGAGGACTGTCCAACTCGGAAACAAAACAGGTTTCAAAAAAATAAAAACTAACAAAAATACATTTGAAAAATAATGAAATTCCAATCCTAAATTCAAACTTAAGCTGTTGTGGGGAGTTTTTTAGTATAAATAGAGTTCAAAAACAATTCTAACAAAAATACCTTGTTAGAATTTAAAATGTGGTTTTTATTTTCTTTCAATTTACGTTTTACTAATATTGTTTTGATGATTTAATTACAGTGAGATAATATGACTCGTGTTAGTGTGTTACATCAGGAGCTCATATATTTAATACAACAATTGTTTAATTTTTTCCTACTTCGCTATATTCTTTTAATAATTAGTTAAAGAGAGGCATAAACTGTACCAAATATAAGAGAAATTTTATTTCCCAAAAATTGTATGCACTTAATACATACTCGTCTATGTGTAAAAACTTTTACACTACAGTTTTACAAAATATATCTTTCTTTCTATCCCCATACAGCTTATTACGTTACTTTAAGTGCCCGAAGATCTCTAACTCCTGTAAAACGAACATACAACTGAGCATTTGTGTAATTAAAATGGTTTGATTGTTTTTATTTCTATTAACTCATGAAGGTTTGAAAGCAAGGAATTATAGTTTATTTCTCTATGCATTTTGCACAGAATTGATTTTACAGTTCTATTTATTATTTTGTTTACAAAATTATCATTTTCAGTTGCCATGGCAAATCCCTGGGCTGCAATGCTACACTTCAACACGCTGACTTGCGGTGGGTGTCTTCTTGCTACTATTGCACACGTATTGTGCCACAATTAAGATGTTAACAACATGTATTATGGCTAGAGATGTACCATACTTTTAACATGGTGGCTATTTAACCCTTTGGGCACTAGGGTAAAATAAACCTGAAACAAAAATATGTTTTAAAATGACATTTTTACTTTGATTTAAAAATCAATATAAAAAATTTTTATTTATAAATATAAAAATATATTTTATTGATGTAAATGTGATATCGGATACATATAAAATGTTTTAAAAATTTAATTATAAATTACAAACCACTACACTATTTTATAAAACATAGAAAAATCAAATTACAACATATCTTACCTAATGTAAGTGAAGGCAGTGCAAGCTCTATTTTGTAAATGTTTGATCATTATTATGTTTTTAGTTTGGAAGGACTAATCACCAAACTACACTTCCCTATCTGTTTAAATAACAAATATATAACGATATTACGAAACCTCGCCAAATTTGAAAACATTGGCAGATCTCACCAAACCTGACAACATCCTCACATTAGGGCCTCAGCAGTCAAAGGGTTAAAACATAAAACAAAACTAATGCGTAGACTCACATTGGTTTGATGGCTTCGGTTACGCTGTCTGTAGCCGGTGCAAACAGGCTGTCCTTGTCTATAGTCAGCTGCTCTGCTGGAACTGAAGTTAGGAACCCCTCATCTGTGATCACCAATTGGCCGCCATTTAAGTACGCCAACTGTCCGAGCAAAAAAAAATTCTATTACAAGTACATATCGAATTTCAGGACTATCACACTTTGACTCTTACAGTGCCACATTTTTTTGGAATCTGGTCAAAATAGCCAAGAGTAATTTTAAAGATGTTATCAATAAAAACATACCGTTTTTAGCAATTTGCACACGGTTGTTCAAAAAAGTCATAACTTTGTTATTTATTAACCAATTTTTATAATTTTTCTTCTGTTTTGTATACAAAAAATCCTTATATTAACACTGTACATATTCAAAAACCTCTTTAAAAGTACAGTATAAAACCTTACCTTTTTTTTAATTTTTATGTTTGGACAATACAATCAAACAGAAATAAGACACTCAATGAAACCAAAATGCACTAAAAGAAACACTTTATTTTCAATACATCTAGGCTACTATTTCTATCAAATTATCACCTAAAATGAAAATATAGGACGTTTATTTTTTAACACCTGACCATTTTGATTGTCAACTTACCTCACTATAAACCTCAACTGGAGTTTTTTTTCCTTCCAAACGAGATAACAGCGCGTATTTCGTACTTGGCTGGAGATTGGATTGACATTTTCACAGAACATATTGTCACATTGACACTTCTCAATGTCTCAATGACCTCGAATTGGTCTCAATGTAGAGGAGAGGAATCAGGCTATAAGGTACTGTTGTCAACATGCCAAAAAATCTCCTCCAGTAATGAGAACCTCAGTACTTTTGTGGATATGCCTCATATACAGTAAAAATACATAGTTTCATTTTTAACTTTTTTAAATAAACAGGAAACCGGGTGTTGTCAATTTAAAACGTCCTGTCACCCGGACGTCAGCAACTTTATTTATGTTCTTAAAATACCCGGTTACCCAGACGTTGGTACTGAAACGGTTAACTCATAGATACATATAACCATGTAAACACAGGAAAATGGGTGGCTTTTTTTGTAATATTTCATTACATTAGTAATTCTCCATACATTTTTCATTAAGTATACGCCACTTAGTAATAGAATAAGGACATTCCTTACGATCGCAAAGTTTCGTTGAACCCTTATCCCATTATATCTAGAGTGAAAAGTAGCACTAAAATACGCTCTACCACTACAGATCCACTAATTAACAACAAGTATACCTGGCTCTGATCCAGATATATGGTGGTGGTCTCGGGAACCACTTCAGATGTCATCACATGCTGTTGAATCGGAGTATCCTGAACGATCTGGATCGGGATACTGACCAGGCTTAGGCCCATCTCGCCCATAACACCCAGCGCATCTGAAACATTGTCACTTCAGATGTCATCACATGCTGTTGAATCGGAGCATCCTGAACGATCTGGATCGGGATACTGACCAGACTGAGGCCCATCTCGCCCATAACACCCAGCGCATCTGAAACATTGTCACTTCAGATGTCAGCCACATGCTGTTGAATCGGATTATCCTGAACGATCTGGATCGGGATACTGACCAGGCTGAGGCCCATCTCGCCCATAACACACAGCGCATCTGAAATATTGTGGTGTTTGACGCTTCAAGTACTACGAACAAATATGTCTAGATTCTTGGGAACGAAAGAGCTGATGCCCTGGCCAACCAGGGCTCAGCAAACAATCATGACGGGCCCTCAACCGTTCTGCGGTGTTCCAAGGTGTGAATCCTCTAGGGTTGTCTCGAAATGGATTCGCGCGGAGCATGAGAGAAGGTGGAGGTTGCATCCGGGTTTGAGAGTGAGCAGAATGGTATTACAGTCACCTTCCTCCAAGGTGGCTTCGGACCTTCTCTCATTAAAACAGATCAATGTCCTCTAAGGTCATTGGTCTCATTACGGGGTATGGTCACCTGAAGAAACATCTACACAGAGTTGGCATCCTCCCAGGAGGTCCGCTCTGTGGAAGGTGTAATGAGCAGGAGGAGACTGCTGAGCACCTGCTCTTTGATTGCCCTGCAATAGCAAGAGAGCGATATGCCATCTTTGGTAGCTTGGACAGGGGTGGTGAATTTTCCCAGGAGGACTTGATAGGTTGTCTTCGGCGGTTCGTTGAACTGCTGAAGTTGTAGACTGGTAGGCCTCATGGTGTTTCCGGGGTGCGCAAAAAGCCTCTTGAGGCTTAAGTGCATGGCAGTAGGCCGCCCCAAGGGAAAAAAAAGCTACTTCTTGTCATTGATAAATTCAATCCTATGAGTCAAAAACGCCATACCTAGAACTTATTTTTTTTTTAATCCTTCACACACCATTAATAAATCCAATAACGCCAAGACAAGTAAAAAAATGTTGTTTCTTTAAGTTCAAAGCAAATTTTTATTATAACTAAGTTATATTATAAAAGCAAAAAAAGTATAAAACAGGGTACTTTACTTAAAACTAGCGTATTTACTAATAAAAATTAAAAAAATTGTTTATTTAAAATAAATTTTAATTTCAGTAATTAAATTGAAAAGTTTAATTATATTTTACTATAAAACAATAGTAGAATGAAGTAATGAAGAATAATAAACGAGATACGTAGTAGGCAAGAACAACCCACCACGCGCTCATGACGACCGAGGAAGCAGTAATACACGCTAAAGATATGTTTGGTTATGGCTCTGTAGGAGACGCAGGCTTTCGGAGTTAGACAAAGGGCGCTCCCATCCCCCTGCTGCTGAGTGAAGGTCATTTATAACTACTTCCTTAGCAACTGCAATAAGCACAGAGGGTGCACCAGGAATTTCAAAGGCCTTTTGTGAACTGAAAAACTTTCCAAGAGGCATAATCTACAATATCGGATATAACTGTATTTGGCGTTTTTGGCCAAAGTCTACCATTTTAACATATATGTCTATGGCGTAGGAAGGGTTAATTTTTAAAACAGGTATGGTTAAAATTTTAATTTAGTATTGCAGGCTGTTCCTATTTATTGAGAATTATAAACACCTATATAAAAGTGGTGAAAATTTTACCAACAAGATTCAGACACTATGAAATGACTGGTACCAATTATGACGTATCACATGCGATGATGAGTGCTACATGTGCAAGTAAGTCACGGATATTGTTTGCAGAGAGCATCAATCATGTGCAACAGCATAGACACCTATTCTTTGTCATTTCATTAAAAAATACAATGACGTTATTGCTTATAAATTAATTTTTCAGTTTTTTACTTCCTCCAATTACATAAATTCATTTAAGTATAAAAATGTCTGTTGACCAGCCATGTACTCAGGGCAGTCTTCAGACTTACTCCGACTGTTAGGTTCTGAGTTCTGGTAGGGGATTGTGTAGTTTTCTGCCCATATAACGGTGTTCTCTCATATAGTGTGAGATGATGTGACAGGTTATAGAAGTGAGGCATATCTGGTATTGTATCTGTGGGTATTTGAGCCTTGTTGTTTCCTGTACGTTGTACAAGAACTCTAACTCGATATCTTCTTTCATATAGAGGGAGATGACTGTTCATTATTTTTAATATTGATTATTTGCACGAGTTCGTAGGGTTCACCCCAGCCAGAATTCTTACTGCACTCTATTGTAGTATTAGACACGTTTTATGTTAGTTGCTGTCAAAGCCCCCAGACACCCAACCCATAGCATTTTTTTCTTTCTCTCTTAGGACATGGAGCTTAGAAAATTTAACTTAGTCCTAAAAGGACCTTTGTACTGCTTCTGGAGTGACAGAATATTCTGGATGGGTAGGATTGGGGGTATGGGCTACCTCCTGTCGAGATCCATGAGGAAGAATTTCCGGCATTAATCTGTCTCGTCTCCTTGGAAGAAGGGGAGGCCAGGTCTGTTCTAGCCTCTCCAGTTAACAGGTAGGTATACCACACCCTTATGTCTAAGCTAGCAACAACCCTTAACACCTAGGGAACTCCACCAACTCCAACTGTCATACCCTGCAAAATCAAATCAAATATCCTTTAATTTCCATCAGACATGTAACATGCATTGGATTGCGTCATAAATATTAAAAAAAACACATGTACAGTTTTGTATCTATAAAATTATTATTAATCAATTATTAATATTTATATATTATAATTAATCAATTATTAAAACTAATTAATTTTACATCATACAGACTATTTATTTCCAATAAATTCACTGAGGGTGTAGAAACATTTTTCTATTAAAAAAGCCTTCAGTGTTCTCTTAAAGACCATTATATCATTTACATTCTTTAGGTCCACAGGAAGAGAATTATAAAAAATTACGGCATTATAAAAACAGTGATGTTTGAAAAAAGAGGTTGCATGGGGGGAATATTTAATTTGTTGCTATTCCTGAGACAGTGTCCGGACTGCGGAATTAGTGACTCGAAAATGCCCTGGTTTTGCTTAAAAAATGACCAATGTGTGGTAAATATATATACTTGGAAAAGTAAGCAGATTGAAGTTCTTAAAGTGTGATTTGCAGGATTCTGATTGACGGATGCCAGCAATAGCTCTCACCGCTTTCTTCTTGCAAAAGAAAGACATGGTTTGTTCTGCAATTTTCAAAACCCCAAATATTCAACAGCGTATGAAAGGTAGGGATAAACTAATGCAAAATATGAAGTTAGAAGCACATCGGTGCCTGTGAAAGATGAAAGTTTTCGAAGAACAAAAATACCAGCACAGACTTTACGTGCGACATGATTTACATGAAAGGAGAAGCTAAGATTCCTATCGACAATTAGGCCTAAAAACTTGACCATTTGCTCAGAACCAAACCTCTGTATCGCACAACCCAAACACTTAAAGAGTCATTGCGTCTTGATGAAAATTGAAAAATCTAGCAATGTAGTTTTATCAGTATTCACGGCCAAACCATTACTCTGAAAACCACTGGACTATTGAATTACACTGAAACAAACGTATTTATCTCCATATTGAAACGACAAGATTCATCAATTACAAGTTGATGTGTCGTCAGCAAACAAACCACAAACGAGCCCCTCGAAACACAACTGCTGAGGTCATTCACATACAAAATAAAGAGGAAGGGTCCAAGTATGGAGCCCTGTGGCACACCCGTTCTTGACAATCTGCTCGTCAGAAAAGCATCTTTTCCTAGTATTTACGTCAACGTGTGGGAATTTCCACAACTTGTCTACGCTGACTCAAGAAAGATGACAGCCATTGATTTGCCAAGCCAACGCACACCCACTCTGTCAAGCTTTTGCAAAAGAAGTTCATGCGAAACCATGTCAAATTGCTTTTCTCAAATCAAAAAAGATACCAGTAGAAAACTGTCCTTCATCAAGAGCTTTAACAACTTTATCCAAGAGAGCAAACATTGCCTTCACAGTTGAGCCTCCCTTGACAAAGCCAAACTGTTTGTCAAACATAACTTTATTACTCTCCAGGAAAGCCGTTAAACCTTATCAAAAACTGCCTTCTCAAACACCTTAGAAAATGTCGATCCAATCGAAATAGGCCCTGAAATTATCAAGTTCCTCAACCAGTCCCCTTTTATGTAACGGCTTCACTATAGACAACTTTAAAATGTCAGGGAAAACAGGCCATTTTCAAACGAAAAATTTATCAAAATTGAGCAAAGTGGCCTAACAAAATACTCCGTACATGATTTAAGAAGCTTCGATGATATATTTTCGAAGCCAGAAGAAGCCTTTGCTTTTATAGATCTGATGATGTCAGATACTTTCCACTTCAGAAAACAGGTGAAAAGAAAAATGAAGACACCCCTGCACATGATTGTTGTTGAAGAAGAGACAACGATATGGAAGATGAACTTGCATTCGACCACATTAATGAAGAAATCATTGAACAAGTTAGAAACGTCCTTCGGATCCCTAATAATGACTCCTTTACTATCCTTGATGGTTCGAGGGATATCTGCCAAAACTCTTGCCTTTACCTCTATGCTCGTTCACTATGTCCCACACAGTCTTAACTTTATTTGAGGAAGTCTGCAGTAAATGTTTAACTTTAGATGACTTAGCTTCCCTCACACTAGCCCTATATTGCCTCTTCAAAGAAAGGTATTGTTTTCTTCTCTCATCAGAAGAACTCAGGTCTTTAGTTTTATAATACCAATGCGCAACCAAATCACGTAGCTCAATTTGCTCCTGGGTTAAAGACACTTTGGCATTTGGAGAACGCCCACGAATCCGAACCCTTTTCTCAGGAAAAGCCTGAATGAAATAAAACTCTATAGAGGACATAAACAAGCTCATCTTATCATCCATTGTTTCTAGCTGCGTAAACATCATGCCATGTTTCCCCACCCAGAAGATGTCTAAAAATACGAACATTATCTTCTACAAATGATCGCTTAAGCATAAACTTAGGGCAATCAGGTCTAGATAAATACCTGACATGTGAGATTTGTGCATGGTGATCGGACCAGTGCATTTATTACGACAGAGCAACTGAAAATGTCTTCAGAAAGATCAGTATATACGTGATCAATTAGGGACCGGGAGTTTTTAAATTCCCTCCATCGTAAATGAATTTTCTTTATTGCTTAAATCGTGAGATGCCATCATGGATAGAAGACTATCTACTTTCATGTCAGCAACAGAGAGATTAACATTGAAATCACCCACAACAACAGTTCTAACTTCTGGATTTATAATTTTGTGGAGGCAATCGGATAAACATTCATAAAACATCTCATGTTCTTGCACTGACGCTGAAAAAGGTTTCGGCTTATAAGCGGTAACAACAAGAAGAGGAAACTTGTCTGAATTGAAAAATCACTGCCGCAAGCTCACACCTACCCTCCTGACAAAATCGGGAGACATCTAAAACATTGTGTTTTATTGAAGGTTTACTAAAAATGCAAACACCTCCCTTTTGATAAATTTTCCTACAGAAAGCTGTAACACCAGTGTAACCATGCAGTGACAAAACCTCAAACTCAAAATCTCTCAGGTGGTGTTCAGATAAACAAATTATATCTACATTTTCGGCGTCAATAAAAAGTTGAAAATTATCAATCTTGTTATTTATACCCTGAACATTTTGATGAAGAATCTTTACAGTATCAGGTGGGCTATCCAGGTGTCCAAGATCTGCCACTGCAGAGTCCCCGGGGGGACCACTCATAAAAAATCTGTGCAAGGGGTCAACACCTTTTCAAAACCCTCAGACCGCTGCAATGCCGCAATGAAAACAGACTCAAAAAGCGTAGCTAGATGGGTTATACCTTTCCTATTGAGATGTCGTCCGTCTCGGGCCAGGTCACGCCTCCCTACAGAGCAGTTAGCCTCCACATAAGTGACTCCAAAGTTACCACACATCAGCTTCAATTTGTTCATTAAAGTCGAAAAAGGGCCTTGTATGAAATGCCAGTTCTAGTCAGTACAACTGTTTACAAAAACTTTGGAATTTGGAAACTGAGTCCTTACAGTGTACAGCAAATCCGCCATGCTGTGAAGTGCCATTGTAGCCAGGCCCCCCCTTGTAGCCTCGTATAAGATTGTTTGTGCCTACATGTAAATAAATAACAGAGAACTGCCTGTTAACTAGCTTCAACAAGTTCTGCTTGATATCATTAATTTTAGCCCCAGGACAACACTCGACAGGACCCCCTTTTTGTTGGGTTACTTTTACCTGCATGTCGTATGATTGAATCTCCAAATCAATAAAACATTCTTAAAATTCAGGCTGTCGCCACTTGAAAGCTCTAAACAAGCAGAACCTGTTGAGGTTTTGACCGAAAACAGAGGGGACGGGCAGTAAGGCATCCATCTCCCCCCCATCCATAGACTCAGACAGTTCAGCCATAAGATCGGGAGAACCAACATACCTCGCCCCCGACAGCACCTCCCCCTCCAGTCTTACAATTTCACTATTTTAAATAATTAATGTTAGCTTCCAACACCTGTACGGTGGTCAGAAATCTGCCACGTTCTGCCTCCATGTCAGAAATCTTGACCTCCAGTTCCGAAATTACAGTGTTTGTGTTGTGAGTGACATCAGACCCAGAACACCCCTTTGACTTAGTACCACAAATACAGCCAGTTTCTACACTATTCACTTGGTCTCGTAAAATAACATTTTCTTGCTTACAAAGACTTAGTTTATTTTGGAGACTTTTTTAATTTCAAGATCACAGTCATCTTCTATAGCATCACACTCCGTTACATTTATTCCTATAACTAGAGTTGAGATCTGTAAAACTTAGTCTCTACAGTTTGTAATTGATAACAAAGACCTTCATTTTCAATTTTTAGATCCCTACAGAGCTTTTCTGTAGAGTCTAGTTTGGCCATAATGGCAGATATGTGAGGTACAAGCTTTTCAACAATGTCATTACCAAAATTTGCTCCCTACTTTTTTAAGTTCAGAGCAGAAATTAGAAGCCAGTTCAATTTACTTCATCATTTAAATGGTACAAACCATCCGTGCAATTAAGCATACCACTACCTCTAGTTACTGGTGGCATGTTGTAAGTAATTAATAAAATATACGTGGTCCACTAGTTAATTATACAAATAATATTTACAGCACAAATAATCACAGAAAAATCAGTAATGTATACAAGAAATAAGCACCTTTAAATTAAAGCTGATTTACTACACTTAAATACAAAGTAACCCTTAACTATACAATAAAAGCAGCTTATCAATCAAGAGCAGTTCGTCCAAGCGATGCGCCGAACACATGAGCCATGAAAAACAACAGTCAGTAATATTTAGTAAACACAAACTGCAGGACAAGGCCGTTAAAACGCCCTCAAACAAGAATCCGCAAGGCCGGCAATGCAGGAGGAGTGTTTTCATTGCAGTACAAAATTGAAGGCGCACCAACAAACACTCGCAGCGGTCAGTTAGAGCCGAGCCGGTCTGGTACAGCATTAGTCACAGGCGGGATAATTTGCTGCGGCGAGCAGTGGTTGGCAGCGGCGCACACTGCCTGCGCTGATGATGATAACGCTGCCTGTGATGAAGCTTTGCAGTGGCCAACGTGTTCAGTTGGGTTAGTTACTGACTCATACATTCAGTTACTCACAGTAAACTGTCCCCGCTGATGTACGGAGCTAATACATCTGGCTTCAATGAAACTCCGACACACCCGGCCGAAAATAAACACCGCCAAATAATGACAATACAATACAAAATCAACGCAGCGAAATAACCCCTGTCAAGCTTCTGCAGACCAGGACTGCCACACCCAAATAGACTAGATTTAACTTTGAACCCCTATATCTCGACATTTGCGATTAATGATATGCCGCTCCTGGATATCCATAGGTTGTCCACATATAAGTGACACATAGGTTTTTGCTGTACCTTGTATAGGTTTAACTTGAAGGTATAAATCAGACAGAAGTGAACCTTCATGGGGATAACTCATAGCGTAGGTGGGATTGAAAGAGTGCGTAGTGCAGTTTCCAGATGTGCTTTAAGACATACATGCATAAAGGCTAAGCTTAGCTGTTAAAGCATCTACATGTTGATTCAAGAAGATTTGGTTTTTATATATAATGACTCCAAGATATAAAGAATGTTCTTCCAAAGACACATCCGGTACAGCTAGAACAAAAACTTCACTCTTCCCAAAAACCACCTGCTTAGTTTTTGAAACCATTCACAACAAGATAATTTTCGTGGTAGTATTGGGAAACCATTTCCAGAGCTATATATGACTGTAGAGCACGTGAATCTGATGAATGTTAAGCGAGTAGCAGCATTGTGTCATCTGCATACATAATTGCTTCACAGTTAGTTCCCTACATAGTGTGGCATTCGTAAGTAGTTATAAACATCACTGGTCCCAGTACTGGACCTTATGGTACACCTTTGTTTATAAAGAGAGACTTTGATCAAATCTAACATGATGCTTGTGACTGACTTTCCTGATTCCAGGTTTTTGACAATGAATTCAGCTAGAGCAATGATGGCTGATGTTGTAGAGTAGCCTTTGAGAAATCCATGTTGTTTATCGATCAATAGGTGGTTTGTTTAAAGTGATTCATGAGTCTTTTTGAGAACCATTTTCTCCATTACCTTGGAGAATGTTTGGCAACAAGGAGATAGGTCCATAGTTTACTAACCTTTAGTGTACTTCCCTTCTTTAGCTTAGTGTAGACTTTACCTTGAGTGTTGAAGGGAAAACCCCTATTGTTAGGGATATATTTATGGCATGGGTCAGATGTGGTACTAATTCAGCACTGCAATGTTTTTGAAGTTTTGCTGGTATGTCATCAACACCAGAAGATTTTTTTGGCTTTAGAGTGCTTATAACGTCACCTTTTTACCTTAATGAGTAAAGCCATTGTGAAGAACAACAAAACTCGCATTTTTGGATCAGGATCTCCACAAGCCATTCATAAAAAATTGTTTGCACAATATTTACTGATTAAGTTTGGATTTGGATTTGTCGTGTAATTGGGAAATTTACTTTCTTTTTAAAAAATACTTATTAGTGATTACTGTTACAGTCTATAGTGACAATGTTATATGGAGATGAAAAACAAACTATGTATTGGCATCTGAAAAGAGGTTGTATAAAACAATATTTAAATATACAAGTCAGTTTGCAATCAAAGGAGGTGAGAAGGTTCAATCACTGTGTGTAACAAATGTAAAATTAACTATGAATGTTGATAACCCAACTGAAAACTTCTAGAATGTAGTTTTTAAAGAATATTTTTAATATTATTTCCAATTGTTAAAGTACTAAAGCAGCTTTTATACTTCAAAAATAATACAAGATAATATGTGATGATCATAATATGATAAGTTATAAGAAACATTACTGCCAATAAATAAATAACAACAATTACAAATATGGTTGAGCGGTTTTTAAATGTTATTTCAAAAATTCAGTATTTAGATTATTACCTTCAATGATAAGACTTTCAGCCCAAGATATATATGCCAAGGTGTATACAAATAATTACTTAAGCAACGGTATTTGTTATTTAATATTATAGAAATAAATAGGTTATTTATTTTATATCTCTTCTAACCTTAAAATGTCTATACTTAGGCAGAGTCCTAAATAAATATGTTGATTTAAGGGCTGGCCATAAAATGTATATCCTATATCATGTTGTAGTGGTACCATGGGTAATTAGGATGTGATGAGTTTCAGTGCTGCCAACTAACTGTGGTAGGCACACAAAAGGGTTAATATAAAATTAATATAAATTATTGGCTTTATTTTAAATTTAATTGATTAACCTTCAACCTGGAATCATTTGCGTTTATTTATTACACTTAAACAAAACACATAAGTTAATAGGATGAAACATTTATTTATAAAATTAGATAAATTATAGCCTACTGGTCTTTTTTCACAAACCCTATATCGCTCTATGGCCTAGCTCAACCTAACTTCTACGATACAGGTTAATGTTATTTATCAATTTTGTAAAATAACTAACAACGGGACAAACGTTTCCATTATTACAAATGAATACCTGCCAGTACAGTACTAGCACTAAAAAATCTTATTGGATTTAAATAAAATCCATGATTAAATTGATTATTTAAATCAAAAAGTATGATATTAGTTTAGACACTCTAATTTTGTGCACTAAAAATTCTTTAGGGACATACCTCCTAGAGAGTGTAGCTAAATGTAGGAAAAGGAACATTTTAATGTTAAGGAAGACATGAAATAACAGAAGTTATGACAGAAAGTAAAACATTTTACGGCAGTTGGCTCAGGTAGGACAGTTTGTTGTCAGGCTTACGTCAGGTAGTCCTCAGGTAGTCTAATCATCGCATATCAGTCTTTAAGCACTTCAGGTCTTTCTTGTCGATTCTGGTTGGTTGAACGCTTAACCCTCCGACCAATAATAAGAAACTCCCAGAATTATTACACTGGTTTTTGTCTTTAAGGCAGCAATATTTTTTCAAAATAGTGTGCTTAATGCTAGGTAATAAGTGTTATATATAATTTATTTGTTGTTAAAAGCCAACTAGATAATTTTAAAATAATAAAAATAATTGCACTTTACTAGGAGTTTTGATTGTTTATTTATATAATAAATTTTTAAAATGTGTGTTGTTACATTTTTGGTTTTCTAATTTTCACTCCAGTAGTAACTTTCACAATGTGACTTAGATAGTAAGATACTGCAAAATGTACAAAATATACACGAGTATTTTGTAAGTGAAACAAAAGGGATTGTAAACATATATACAACTTATTTTAGGGTAGGCATACGATAAGCGGACCCGATTATTTTATATCTGAAATTGAGTAAACGATATTAATTAATCATATACCATTCGATATAATAAATCGGTACAAATTAATTATTTTGGGGGAAAAAAAAAAAAAACAATAAAACAATTAACTTAAATAAGTCTATATGCAACAGCTGTAAACAGCTTCAATTAATACACATAAGGTAATATTTCAATTTTACATAGAGTAGCATTTGATTATTAAAGAATAGCAATATAAATTTTAGAAAACTACATCGACAGATTTGCTTTGAAAGATGAATTAGGACGTGTTTTTTTCGTGGCCCTTCAACATGGTTGGGACCTCGTACTGAAAAACCCATTTTGTGAAATTTGCAGGGAAAGAAACAACTGTAACTGTGAGAGGAGCAAATATGGTCGTCTTCATGATTTCCTAAATCTTGGTTAAATAATTTGTTTGATCACTGTAAATATAATATTTATATTTTATATTTAAAACATTATGATTGATATTGAGGACTATAGATACTTTTATAGTCAATTGATAGTCTAGGATTTGAGATGCGAATAATTACGTGTTATCGAATGATTATCGCATTCTACGATATAAAAAAACTGGGTTCCGCTTATCGTACCCTACCGCCTTATTTACAATACAAACAAGTTTTTTGATAAAAATGGTAAAGTTGTGTATTACTTTTTTTGGCAGTACGCATCCATATTGGTGTGTTGATGAATTATTTGGCAAGTGAAATAACAGATAATGATGAATTGTTGTCACTGTCATTATCAACTAAAACTCACATTCCACCAGTTTATAATCATCCTAACTAATAATTAAATGTGGCCAAAGAAATGTCATCATGCATTTTATTTGCCAATATGTCACTTTCATGCACCCAAAACAAACTATTTTCAGTCATCCAATAGTTGTCGACGTATATTATTTGAACGAGAAATCGCCCATTTCACAACATGTAAACAATTAAATTTAACGACTATTAGCCTACATAATAAACCTAGCAACAAAGATTCATCAAGGCTGTTATAAGGCGTATCACCAGCTGTCATAATCCGTCAGCTGTATGCCATACAGCATTTGGATCGAACTGACGAGTAATATTACAGATATAAAACTATATAAAATTGGAATTGATATTTAGTGAGTGCATCATTTAGATTGGTAGACAACAGTTTATGTCGGTGACTTTGCGATTATACCGACCACATTCACACCAGTACGAAGAACACAAAAATTATAAATTTATTAGAAAACAAACATGATAGAACGAAAAAAAACAACTGTTTAATTACAAAATTACAAACATTATCCAGGTATTGTGATCGGTATTGTTGTCGCTGTTATCTTATCTTTCTCGAGAATCCTGATTTAGGGCAGGGCGGCGGCTATCACAATGATTTGCACGGTACATAATTGCCTTCCCATTTACAAGTCAATTTATAATTTCAGTTCTGGATGAAATAAGTAAAATTCTGGTCTGAATTCTACTGGTCTGGAATTCGGGCGCAGTCAGCTGTTTGCTTGATTTCCTGTGAGACGAAGTATGACCAGAATTCGCCCCCTCTAGAATTTTGATATTTTACTGGATAGGTACTATCTCGAGGGATGTTTTTCTTTGCGTCGACATCAGCGCGGGGCAGCAACCGACCGAGAGCCCGCCGGCTTGATGGCCGGAGGCACTCGCATTTTGGGTCTGGCGGAGTGTGATGCAAGGAATAAAAAACCAAGTTTTGAGTTTTGTTTTTTTTCAATAAAGAGTTTAGTAATGTTTTCTGGTTTTTGTTGAATTTTTGTGTTTTGGTAGATAATGTAGAGGTAAAACACGGAAGTATAAACAAAGCGAAGCACCAGCTGAAACCGGTCGGCGATACTCTGCAATCACGTTATCCTACTAGACCGGCTCGACTTTGAACCTCTTGTCTGAGGGTTGGGAGAGGTTTGCGATAAGACAATTCCTGTTTTATATTGATGAAATATTGTTCTACGGCTAATCTAGTAATCAGTAGAAGCAAAATGTCAAATAACGATTCATGTCTGGTTGTGGTCGGGTAGTAAATCCCAAAGTACCGTTATTTCTTTATAACTTAAATGTTTTTTGCAATAATAATAATAGAAAGTTGACCGAACGCTTGCGCCGTTATTTAGCAGCTCAACAACGGTTTTGATTGAACTCCCGTGTTGTCGGTCCCATCAGATTGGAGGTTTAAGTAGATTCTGACAGTCAGATAGTTATAATAGGTAAGTAATACATAGCTTACCACTAATAACAACAATAAAATCAAGAATCAAGAATAGATAGAATGTTTAATCCCCCTAAGTAAAGAAATCTGATTTCCCTGACAGTCCCCTAGTTTGTTGATTAACAACCTAAGTAGGCCATTGGGTTAAATTTCTGGTTAATAGTAGTCTTAAGTTTTCATTTGCAATCAATTTCTTCACGGGGAGACTTTAATAGGCAGCCTCCACTCAGTTATTCGATTGTTATTATCGAGACCAATTTGATATAGCCTATTATCCAAATTCAATATTACCTTATATATTCAATCATACATGAACAAGAATTGATAATATCATTTACAACAAGAAATAAATACATTAACATTTTTAATAGCGTAAATTTTTCAATAACATTATAAAATAAACAAAAACCAACTATGGCATAGACATCAAAAGTACATTTGCCTAAATTTATAGATAGCGTGTATAGCACTGAGCAACCGCTTTTGTAAAGACCGTAGCCAAACCCACAAGTATATCTAGAAAATTATCACATAATTTCCTCATATTTCCACCGCCATTTTCAAATTGTTCAACTCATTAGTTACTTCTTTCTGGTTATTGTTTTACATGACAAATGACCAAACTAACTTAGTAACTAATTATCTATGAATCATGTTTTTTTTTACATAAACTGTATATATTTAAATTGTGCATGCCCTTGGATAAAAGCACAGCTACAATAAAATAAGCAGCCACCAACACAATCGGATTATGATTAGCGTTTTTAAAATATCGATAATATCGAATACGACATTTGACCTATAGGCAAGATATTCATAAATAATCATTGCCAGCTTTATTTATTTACGACTAGTGACATAATTACCAAACTGTTGTTATTTCGTTTATACTAGAAGAAGGCTAGTGACAATGACAAGAACAATGGCGATGAATATGCGGACATTGGCTCAAAATGTTTTTATAAACGACAGAGCACTGTTTTAATCATAATATATCGGATTGTGTTTTTGTGGCCACAAATTGAACTATGAATAGTTTTTATAATTCATAATCTTCAATTAGATTTATTAAAGAACATTAGGCTAGAGTATTATTCAACTTACCTTTGCCCAGTACTGCGGTTCCATCAGTTGTAAATACCAGTCTATTTGTATTAAATACTTCAGATGTGAAATGTGATTTATCTTGAGAATCCACCAAACTGACTCCTTCCATTTTATTCCATTTCTGAAAACCAACACACAAAATCAAAATGTTACATTCAACTAAGTGATAGGTGAATTATTCATGTAGGCCTAGGTCCCCTTTTTAAAATTCGAAATGATACAAGTTTAAAATCATTATGACTAAGTAATTACGTTTAACTTCTCCACTCGTAACATCATTAATGAGTAGGAATATTAGTTTTTTATTGTATTAAATCTGTGTTTTAATAAACCACAATGATTCCGCCGAAGCATATATAACGGAATACGAATTTGATGTTGCCTGAGACTGACAACTCAATCTTAGGTTAGACGTCAAATAATAAGAACAGTGAAATAAGCAACAACATAAAATTTCTGTTAAATAATTTAAAATACAATATTACTCATTTATTACGTCATTAAATATTAAATATTAAAGCAGTTTATTATTGTAACTATACGTTTTAAAATAAATACAAAAATAATGACAATAACCAAGCGCTGAC
>NW_025785860.1:0-18576 GCF_021130785.1 Homalodisca vitripennis | reverse complement strand
CTTAGCACAGTCAATATAACACGAGCTTGTATGGTTTGAAGCCAAGACATAAAGCCATTGGCGATCAGTAATTTTTTGTTTTCTCTGGTTGTGTTTATTTCTCCCTTCTGTTTGAGCGTTATCCATTTGCTAAAACATGTGGTATCTATTACAACTATACCAGGCCTTCCAGAATTAAACATTATTAATTCATAAACAACAGTCAATTAATTAACATAATGTATAGGTGTTCATTAAATCAAATCAGTCTATTCGTTTGATTGGTTATTATTTTATTGTGTACATCAGTTTAATACAAGCTATTTATAAATCTGTTATATTCTGTACCGTGGTATTATATTAGTTTTTACGTTTATCATTTTCCCTATTATAAGGGTTACAAATTAACAGGTCATGAAATAAAAGCACTTTAATTAAATCTGTTTAAATTTTTACTTAAAACAATTTTATCATTTGCTGCTACATTACCTTAGGTGGTTGTTGTAATCTCAAGGAAATAATATAGTGTTTCAAATAATTGTATATCCTGTTAAAATGCGAGTAGGGCAGTAAAACGTGTGTGAGTTTTGTCAAAACTTCGTCGTAGTTTTCATAATGTAACATTAATTTACATCGTGTTCTTAACGTGGTCTTTACAACAAAAAACTACATTTGGTCAACTAACACCAGCTATAATTTACAACAAAATATAAACAAGCGTAAAAGGGAGTCGTGACAAATCGCTATGATACAATCCAATCGATATGGATGACTAAGCGCGTCCATTGCTGTCATGTCTTGTCTGGGACTGTCGCAAGGATCTTTGTTCTTCCCTCTTTTGTTACATCATAGAACCTACCTGTATCCCAGACAGATTCCCATACTCCCGTGTGTTGGACTCTAGCCCGGGTCGCCGGGACTCCACATGCTGAGGGTTGTCACTCACTCACTCACCACGGCTCTGATGACTATGATGGCGGAGGCCGAGGCGACCTCGTGTCGCTAGGAGACCTGTACTGCGCAACACTTGGCCGCTCGATGGCCGCCGATCACAATGGCAACTGTTGAGCTGCCGATTGATGGACAGCCTCGACGATTCATTCGCCAATTACATCAGTCAAGTGTGTTAGCTTATTTAAAACTCTGTACACAGCATTCCTACGTACATATTTTCGTTTTATTGTTTAATAATGATCTCTTCTACCTCTATCAGACACTATGCCGCATTTTAGTCCACTAGAGCTTGGCGCAACTACGTAATCTAAAATCACGAACGGTAGGTGATTAAACGAAAATCACTAAAATAAAAATATCATTCAACAGAAATATAATACAGTTTTAACCCTCTCATCCAATACGAATAATTCCTTACTTATGCTCTATTAGGAACTTTGATATTGTTTAAATTCAGGATAGACAGGATAGATAGAGTATTAGAAATTACCTACGGCTTTGGCTCGTAACTCTAAAAATTAAAGGGAGAATTCTTCTCAAAGAAAGCATTTATTACATAAAATGAGGAGCCCTACGATTTTTTAAAACTGAATTGGATGTATTATACGCTTATATTTTTAGTCCTCTATGATTAAGAATTTGAAAAATTAATTTAAATTTCGCTTGGTTCAATTTTTAGTTTTGTGTACTTTCCCTGATCTGATGCCCCAATCTAAAGATTATATTACGTTATCAATTTCTAGAAAATGAATTCTGGCAAAGCTTCAGCGTTAACTTGCATCTGTTTAAATTCACTTTAGGTCTGAGGTATTAGAAGGTAATTGTCCTGTTGGCCTGGCCAAGAAAATATTTACTAAACAAAAACTAACTTTTTCAAAAGCGTCTACTTTCGGCTATTTGAACTTAATTCCGGTCTATGATGATTCAAGTACCATAGAGTTTTCGTATAAATGCCAGTTCTGGCCGTTCAAATGCATTTCCTGTTGTTACAACTGACCAAGGAGGTATATACATATGTATGTTTCGGAAACCAACATAGATAATAAGCTTCTTCTTCTAGTCTACATCATATTGATTATGATTTCTACCCCGTTTAAGAAAAGATATATTTACATACGTAAGAATCGAACGACTACTTCGATGAAAAAGTATCTACTTCCATTCCAGCACATGTGCTTCTGATATAAGGGAAAAGTAGAAAATCGTTCAAACTAAGTAAAACAAAAATAATGTTTTTAAAATTCAAATGTAAGTCAAAGTTGTTTTTCGGGCAAGGAAAAAAAGCTTGTCATGTTAGCGCCCATCCCCTACGGGTTTTATAACAGCGTTTGAAATAAAATTGCATTACATCTGCAATCTTTAGAACAATTTAAACAGAAACTTTGTTTGTCAATCTGCATTATCCTACTTATGAAGCACTGTAAATGTATTATTATAGAAAATGTAAATCTAAAACAGTTTTAGCCTATTTGATGGACTTTAGTTTGAAAAGTG
Organism: Homalodisca vitripennis; assembly: GCF_021130785.1. Taxonomy (NCBI): domain Eukaryota; kingdom Metazoa; phylum Arthropoda; class Insecta; order Hemiptera; family Cicadellidae; genus Homalodisca; species Homalodisca vitripennis. The sequence goes on along the minus strand of NW_025785860.1, from coordinate 16,149 downwards.
TGAACAGCTGTTGAGTGTCGGCCAAACTTTGATTTTCGTTACGTAATACCTATTTTCCCAAATTATAAGACAATAGCAGTTATCCACCGCTTGGCTAGGAATTTCGCACTAGAAAACATGGACATCGCAGATATATTCCTTTCAAATTCTTAACTTTCCTGAGATAAGTGATAGTCGCTCTATTTATAAAATGACTACTTTTGTCAAAAACAAATAAGATAGATTTTATAACGGTCTTAAGTCTTTAATTTAAGTTAGACACTAACTTTTTTCTTCGAAATCTGCATTACACCACTAACCACGTACTGTGTACTAATATTCAGCTAAAATGTATGGTTAGAGAAGTGTATTTTTTACTAAAAATTACGAAACTTTTTATTTGGAGCAAGGGTTTAACTAATAAAAAGTGTTTGTTACTTTCAATCTTAATTTATGGTCTGCAGACTATAAATGAACATATACCCGTATTTATAATTGAAACTAAATTGTTTAAGCATATGATAGTTTTGTCACAAAATAATGTTGACATCGAAAGTTTTATTACATTTAACAGGCCCTTTCAATAAGTTAATAAGAATGTGATTGCAACAATATATTTCTTAAGGGCAGTTTTATAATTTTAGATACCAGTGGGGCGGGGCTCTAGAGCCAGAGGAAAATGTCTTCCTTAGAGAGCCTCTAGGCCATAAAATAGAAAAATGTACTAAATCCATGTCCTCTACTTTTTATGTTTTACTGGGTGTTGATGAATCAGTCCAGTCAGAGATCTGTTTATACCAATAACTATATATAATTTAAATAAACACATAATGAAAAAAGTAACATAATTAGTTTGAAATTAGTAATATGAATTAAAATGTATTAATATATAATCATTGCTTTTAATAAAAAATTTACTATAATAGTGTAAGGGTTATGTGCAAAAGTGTTTGTAATAATTCTTTAGTCCAAATGGTGATGTTGGAGCATTTACTTTTCGTGATTGAATGTTTATTAGGTAAATTAAGCCACTTATATAAAATGTATATTCATTGCATATTATATATGTATCATATATATATATATGTATATCGGGAAACCTTTCATTTTTTATATAATAACACTCCTAGGGCTAAACTACTATAAAACAATAAGTGAATTAGTCTAGCCCTTTCAACAATATAAGCGCTTAATGACACATTTATTGATTAATTTTCACCTCTAAGATTTATTTTTCGAGTCAAACGAAATTTTGTTAAGACTATTTAATTCAATAATACTATTATATTCAGAATGCGCCATTGAGTAGTAAATTACTATGTCTCACCCCTTTTATATATATATATATATATATATATATATATATATATATATATATAAGATATAGATATAAAATCACAAAAATGTACTTTCTCCACTGGTACTCGATTCCAGATCTCTCACATTCCGGGTGAGTGCGTTTCCTTTATACCACAGAGCCTCAATTATACTTTTTAACTTCTCAATTATTTTGTATATGGCTGTTTCTGAGGCTTACATTTTTGTATTTATTTTATGTGATTCAATTTTATTGGAAATTTAATAAAGATATATAAAAAAGTAATTAATGTAAATACAGTTTTTTTTTTCTTTTTTTTTGTCTTCCGTACATATAATAATTTGAATATTTAAACATATATGAGAGAAAAACAGCCAAATATAAAATAAATATCACATACGTGTGGCTTTGACAATTACTATGCAACATTCCTTGTATCTAAATGAATAGCACCCTCTTTTCAGTTACAATAAAAACCATTTGTAACAATTTATAGAAACTACAAGCTGGCAGATCATAGCTTTCTTAGTGAAAGTAATTGTTGTATAAATCGATTTATTAGGTTGGATTTAAAACAGTACTGTATTGTAAATTTAATGGATATGGATATTGTTATTGAAAACTAAAAACAAAAGCAACATTAATAATACTTACATTATGAACAGTTGTCATCCATATACGAAGATTATAAATGATGAAGTAAAATACATTTTCTTGCTAATTTCGTCAATGTTTGCTGTATATATATCCTTCGTTCATTCTAATAACAATGTCAGTATTTTTGTACCCAATCAGTACCGTATAACTCATCAGGAGAAATGGATGCAATGTCCCTTTAAGATTTCCTGTCCATAATAACTGCATTTAGTGTTTCGTGTACTGTTTTGTGATTCTACATGCTATACTTACAGACACTGTGCTTGCATTTAAAAGAGTATTTTAAATTTTATGGATATATATATATATATATATATATTATATATATATATATATATATATATATATATTGTTATTGAAAATTAAAAGCAAAAACCAAAATTTTTTAATACTTACATACATTATGACAGTTTGTCATCCATATACGAAGATTATAAATGATGAAGTAAAGTACATTTTCTTGCTGTCACATCATTGCTCGCTATATTTAGTCAATATATCCCAAGTTCATACTAAGAAACTATGTCAGTATTTATGTACCCAATCAGTACCGTATCACTCATCAGGGAGAAATGGATGCGATGTCCCCTTGAAGATTTCCTGTCATAATAACTGCATTTAGTGTTTTCGTGTACTGTTTAGTGATTCCACTTGCTATAATGACAGACGCACTGTGCTTACTTATTTCCTCTACTTTAAGCCACTAAACAAATGGTTTGTTAAGTAGTGCTAATATTCAGAACCCTCCGTTTTGTGTTCGTTCAAGCTCGTGTTCGTTCATATTGTAAAACTGTCGCCCCATGAAGTCTAAGGACCTGACATGGAAACATTCCAGAATTTATTTCCAAGTAACATTTATAGAAAAAATAGGGGGTTCAATAAAAACTATTTACAAAAATACATATCATTCCTTGCGGTTTAAATTGAATAGCATTACACGAGAATTAATTACAGTTATATATTTAGTTTACAGCTCATAATAAAATAGTTTTTGATGATTTGGAGAACGTTATTGTCATTTTTTGAGAACGAAGCAATTGCAATATTTTCTTTACGAAGTTAGTTTTCATGTATGAAAATTATGTAATATTTTTGATATAAAATATTTTATAAGGCATCTGTGTTTGCCAGTTTCCATCGATCTACGTAAACTGTTTTAGTTTATACAACATTTACTATGACGCAGCTGAAGACTTGATTGCGTTCACCTTTGACTTGAATACTTTGCTTTCTATCATTCAGAAGACATTGTTTTATTTACTCAAGCGTCTTTGATTTTAAAATTCTGTTTAAAACACCGCTCGGGTAACTTTAGGAACGACAGGGGGATTACCTTCAACACACTAAATAAATATTTTACCTTTACTGGATAGAATTCCTTGGAATACACGTATTTATTTTATAATAAATTGTAGGATCCGTCGTCAATCCAAATTACACTGGGTAAATATATACATTGTGTTAATTTGTAAGTTAAAATAGAACGGTTGAAAAAACTATAAATTTCAAATATATTTGAATTAATCCTATTTTAATAAATTGTGTTATAAGCACGAGACTGATTTTTTTTTAATTTTTTTTGTATGGTATGTGTTTCTTGCTCACATTTTATTTAATATTAATAATTTTCAAAGCTAATCAATATAAGGAGTAATGGTAGCAGGTTATTCAAGTTTCAGAAGACTGCTAGTTCAAGTTCCACGACATAGAAAAATAATGTTATGTCATTATATTTTTGCATGTCCAGCAAATGTTTTAGATTTATTGTGAACCATATTTAATATACATAAGGATCTCAAATATAAAATGTTTATAGCTAGAGCCTTTTTTTCGAGTGATAAATAATATGAGTGTGAATAATAATATAATATCGACAAGATATCATCACCTAATTATCCGGACAAAAGAGATAGTTCTATCTTCAAATAACTTAGAGATATAAATATTGTCTAGATTTTTCCGGACATTTGCCATCGTTCAGTGAAACAAGAAAACAGTAACACTACGTTTCGAGATCCTGCAATCTGATCTCTTCTTCAGGTAAAGAACTAACCTAATACATAATTACAAACTAGGTTAAAAAAACAAATCTTACTAAAGCGTTGTGGCACGCCCTAAGTCAGGAAATCACAACCTACATGTTGTTGTCAACTTCACTAACACTAAAGACATGCACTTAATACACAAAACTATACAAAAACACTAATCATTAAAACTAAACTAAGGAATACAGGTCACAATACGTCCCTTCACTCGTCTACTAAACCACCTACGACTGACCAGAGGGACTAGCCCAATGGAAATCGTGACGGCTGGCTAAAACAAGATGGCGGAAATACAAGGGAAGGGGAACAGGAATGGGCCCTTTCGTTATTATTGGTTCATGCGAGGATGAACTTCTTAAAACCATATTGTGACTCCGCATTGGTGTATTACAAAATATCCGATCCGTTTGATACTTTAGGTTTTCTCTTTAGTTCATTTTTTAGAATTGGCAACCAAAGCGGCCTAATCTCGACTGATGGTTTGACTGATTGGTTGGTCCTGCCAATTTAATGTATGTTGCCTCAATTAATTTCCCTTTTTTGGAAGAAATGTGGTTCCCGATGTATTATGTGGGCTTCATCCCAATTCATATGATGGTCTTCGGACCAACAATGGTGTGCAATTTTTGAACTTTTCTGTGAAACCCTTTTCTCGTGTTTTCTTTGTGTTCTTTTATCCTTACGTTTAGTGGTCTTTTTGTCTTCGCCTATGTATTCCCTATTGCAGCTACATTTTATACTGTAAACACAATTTTTTTAGAATCCTGTGTGCCATTTTTTTGGTTTTGTTTTTACGAGACTTTGTCTAAGAGTGTTATGTGTTATTAAACGCGGTTCTAATGTTGTACTTTCTACCTACTCTTCTAATTTTCTCTCCGATAATTCCCGGCACATAAGGGATTGACATAAACCAGCAAATTTATTACAATTCTGTTTTTTTCTGACTCAGGAATGATTCTATCTGGTTCGTTTGCACTTATTAATTAACTAATTGAGGGTATCCATTGCTTCTGAGATCCGATTCAATTTTCTTAAATTCTTCTTTTAGTCCATCTTTATCTGAGCACAAGCCTCTTTGCTCTATCAAACAACGAGTAGGCTACTCCTTCTTTGACAGATTTTTGATGGTTGGATTGATAAGTTAAATATTTTCCTGTGTGTGTTATCTTTCGAAAGACAGTTGTCTTAAGGACATCCCTATCTCTTAATACACACACATCCAAAAAGGGAAGCTTGTTTTGGACTTCCACTTCCATTGTGAGGCGGATGGAAGGAGAAATACTATTAATGTGATTCAAAAAATTATTTTAATTCAATGTCTCCATGAGAAAAAATAACAAAGGTATCATCCACATACCTCCACCAAATCTTCGGTTTGAACTGAGCTGAAGCCAAAGCTTTTCGCTCGAATTCCTCCATAAAGAATATTGGCGAAAATAGGAGACAGTGGAGAACCCATTGCCATCCCCTCATCTTGACGGTAAATTTTACCCTCTAACTCAAAATAATTGCATTGAGTGCATAGTTTCTAACAGTTCCATAATTAACTGGCACGGGAAGTTTAGTTCTATCCTTTAATGTTTGGTCTTCTTTGAGACGTGATTTAATAATTCCGAGAGTTTCTGGAACTGGTACATTTGTAAATAGACTTTCGACATCAAAACTTACCAGTTTGTCAGTTTTCAGGTCAACTTTAGGGATTTTGACTTCTCTACGAAATCCCTGGAATGTTTGATGAAAGAGTCAGTTTTTCCTACCAATGGCGTTAAGATGTCCAAGAGGACTTTAGACAATGCCCTGCAAGGTGAATCACGAGAACTAATGATGGGCCGAAGAGGGATGGTAGGTTTGTGGATTTTGGGAAGGCCATACATATGGGGGATTTTTGAGTGGTGAGGAGTTAATTTAGAATCTAAAATTTATCTGAAAAAAATTCTTTATGTTTTCTTAAGGTGTTTGCTACTTTGCGTTCAAATGAATCAGTTGGGTCCTTTATTTTAAAACTGTATATTTGCCAGTGTTTAAAGTTTCCGCAATCTTTTCTTTATACGCTACTGAGTCAAGTACCACAGTAGCGTTGCCTTTGTCGGCAGGTAATATTTTGACCGTGTCGTCTTTCCCAAGGATCGAACCTTGCCTTTTTCTCCTCTATTGTCAAATTGGGTTTTGTGGGAGGAATTTTTCTGAGTAAAAGACTGGCCTCACAACGAAACCGGTCACCCTGTTTCCTCAGGTAACTGTGAAACAGCCGACTCGAATTCCAGTTACGAAATCCAGTGCCTTTACCGATTTTTTTTGCCACAGAAAAGTTTAAACCCTTGGATAAGACTGATATTTCCGCTTCATTCAGGATTTTTGAAGAGAGGTTGATTACATTTTTATTATTTGCATCCGTATTCACGTTGCCATCCTTAGGCAAATCACAGTTTTTAGGCCTAATTTTTTCCAGTTTCCACATCAAAAATCTGGTCAAAGAAGGAGTAGCCTACTCGTTGTTTGGATAGAGCAAAGAGCTTGTGCCTCAGATAAAGATGGACTAAAAGAAGAATTTAAGGAAAATTGAATCGGATCTCAGAAGCAATGGATACCCTCAATTAGTAATTAATAAGTGCAAACGAACCAGAAGAATCATTCCTGAGTCAGAAAAACAGAATTGTGATAAATTTGCGTTTATGTCAATCCCTTATGTGCCGGGATTATCGGAGAAAATTAGAAAGAGTAGGTAGAAAGTACAACATTAGAACCGCGTTTTAAAACACATAACACTCTTAGACAAAGTCTCGTAAAAACAAAACCAAAAAAATGGCACACAGGATTCTAAAAACTGTGTTTACAGTATAAAATGTAGCTGCAATAGGAAATACATAGGCGAGACAAAAAGACCACTAAACGTAAGGATAAAAGAACACAAAGAAAACACGAGAAAGGGTTTCACAGAAAAGTCAAAAATTGCACACCATTGTTGGTCCGAAGACCATCATATGAATTGGGATGAAGCCCACATAATACATCGGGAACCACATTTCTTCAAAAAGGAAATTAATTGAGGCAACATACATTAAATTGGCAGACCAACCAATCAGTCAACCATCAGTCGAGATTAGGCCGCTTTGGTTGCCAATTCTAAAAAATGAACTAAAGAGAAAACCTAAAGTATCAAACGGATCGGATATTTGTAATAAACCAATGCGGAGTCACAATATGGTTTTAAGAAGTTCATCTCGCATGAACCAATAATAACGAAAGGGCCCATTCCTGTTCCCCTTCCCTTGTATTTCCGCCATCTTGTTTTAGCCAGCCGTCACGATTGCCATTGGCTAGTCCCTCTGGTTCAGTCGTAGGTGGTTAGTAGAACGAGTGAAGACGTATTGTGACCTGTATTTCCTTAGTTTTAGTTTTAATGATTAGTGTTTTGTATAGTTTTTGTATTAAGTGCAATGTCTTTAGTGTTAGTGAAGTTGACAACAACATGTAGGTTGTGATTCCTGACTTAGGCGTGCCACAACGCTTTAGTAAGATTTGTTTTTTTTTTAAACCTAGTTTTGTAATTATGTATTAGGTTAGTTCTTTACCTGAAGAAGAGATCAGATTGCAGATCTCGAAACGTAGTGTTACTGTTTTTCTTGTTCACTGAACGATGGCAAATGTCCGGAAAAATCCTGTTTCCTTCACAATCCTGCCATCGTCAAAAATTAACCTTTAAACAAAGAATTGTCTAGATATTTGTTTACGATAGACATTCGTAATATAATATATTTAATTTTAAATGTTAGTAGCTAACTATACGAATACTGGAAGAAAATATGCTGTATAGTAGTTTTTTTCTTTCCTTCTTTTAAGAGACGTAAGAAATCACCAAATAATGTTTTTCAATCAGTCATGTTGGCACGTTAAAAGAGAATGATTCAACTAAATGTTGCAAAAATTGCAATTGAAACCCTTGTTTTGCATCGAATGGTTTTCAGTTACAATGATACTGTTACAATATATCTTATATTACTTTATAAATTTGTTTGTTAGAAAATAAACTGTTCTCTAGGCGGTCTGCATTGAATTCAATAAATGTTTGCTCCAATTCAACATTTAGAAACTGGGGCTAAACAATATGAAGCCCTACTAATAAATAAAACGGAAGATTCGATGAGATGTCGATGAAAATCTTTAAACATCTATATTTTTTTTTATTTTTTTTATACATACTAAGATTTAATATTTCTCTGAACTATATAAATGTCCACTTTTATCAACATCAACAAATAATTTGTCCGGTGACTTAAATGTAGACCTGTTAAAATAAGAGAAGTAATGAAACTGTCGAATTGCTAAATTTTTGTTAAGGTCGTTTGACCTATATTGTACTAATCAGAATCCCAACCCGCTTTGGGGCATGTTTTGGATAACATATACACTAACCTAACTCAGAATTACTTTGAAGTCTCCTTGATAGCCCAGGATATTATATTCTGATCACGCCGGTGTAATGGGTTGGTCTACAACCTCAAGCATTGTAATAATAAGACTAGTCCAGTCAAACAAAAGAAAACAAAACGCTTAATAAATGATGTTAGATTAGAAAATTTTATAAATTGTATGTCTTCTGTTGTCTGGTCTTCTGTGTATCAAAATGTAGATGTGAATATTGCCTTTGTAACTTTTATCGATATTTTATGTACTGTGTTTAACCACCATTGTCCGGTAGTAAATGTTAAGTGTAAAAAACCCAGTGCTAGGCCCAACCAAAGCTCAAATACAAACAACTGGTTTACTCCGCAGCTTGAAATGATGCGGAAATTCTTGCTAGCAATGTATGATAAGTGGAAATGTACAGAAGACTTAGTTGATAAAAATAGGTACGTAACTTTCAGAAAGCTATATAATAGAGAAATTACAAATGCAAAGAAAACAGCCAATGAAAACCTCATTATTAATGCCCAAAAACAAGTGCCAAATGGCATGGAAAGTTATAAGAAGTGAATCATGCTATATTAAACCTAAAAATGTCATACCTATTTCTCCTGATTGTCTCAATAGCTATTTTGTAAATGTGTCAAAAAATGTACATAGTGATGTTTGATCTAGATTTAAATGACAACAACCATAATGAATTTATTGTAAACTTTGATAAGCCTATCCCTGTTTTCTGGTTTTAGCTGGCAACCGGTCCAGTATGGAAATAGTGTCTCAAACTATTTCACACCTTAGCAACTCTAAAAGCGAAGATGTGTTTGGTCTGTCAAACTATGTTGTAAAAACTGTTGGTGAATTTATTGTCAAACCGTTAACTTTTTTAATTAATCTAGTACTAAGACATGGAATCTTCCCTGAAGGTTTAAAACTTACCAAGATCACACCTATTTTTTAAAAAGGGGACTTAAAGGCTCCTGAAATGCTATCGACCCATAGCCATCGTACCCATCATTGGAAAGATTATAGAATCTTGCATGATCCTACAACTTCATGAATATTTTAATGGTAATAACTTATTGTATAGCCATCAATATGGGTTTCGTCCCAAACACAACACAGTTTTAAGCTATGGAAGCAATTGTAGAGTATATTATTAATGGTTTTGAAAATAGACACATAGTTGCATCTTAATTTGATAGATTTGACAAAGGCGTTTGACTGCCTGTCTTTTAATATTTTGTACGATAAGCTATATTTCTATGGTATCAGAAAAAAGGAACTAAACTTAATCAAATCTTTATTTATCTGGTCGGCAGCAAAAAGTGGTTGTAGATGACATCAGCTCGATGTATGATGATGTTATAAGCTTGGTGTCCCACAAGGCTCCGTTCTTGGACCTTTTTTTGTATCTAATCTTTGTAATGATATATATTGTAATATTCCAACTTTTTGTGTACTCTATGCCGATGATACCACTCTACTCTGTTCTGATAGTAATTTTGAAATTGTAAAACATAACCTGTCTAATGCCTTTACTTTATGCAAAAAGGTGGTTTGATTCTAATCATCTAGTTACCAATAATAGCAAAACTGAACTGATCTATTTTTCTCTCAGGGATGTTCCTGTTTTCTAGTAATGTAAGTAGCGAAGTAAAATTACTAGGCTTTCTACACTGGACAACAGCTTGAGCTGGGAACCCCACATTTTTAAATTTGTGTAAAAAACTATCCCGCATTGTCTTTCTTCTTAGGAAACTTAAATTATCTATAGGCCAACAAACGTTGTTAATTGTATGACTATGGTCTTTTCCATTCACAAATGAACTATGGAATTCGCCTTTGGGGCAACGCCTGTCCATGCCTCTAAGGTCTTCATATGGCAAAAAAAGGCCATGAGAGTTCTGGACTGCCTAACCTTGAGACAATCATGTAAGGCTAGTTTTAAGAAATTAAAAATTATCACAGTTTCCATCCTTATATATTTTAAGTACTTTGCTTCATGTTAAACAGAATATAGACTCCTTTGCTGCTCAAAACTTGAATCATGACCATTTAACTAGAAATAGAAACAACCTTATAAACTCCATATGTAAGACTCTCAAAAACTTTAAATAGTCATGTTTATCAACAGCTCATATTGTATAACAAACTACCATTGCCTATTAGAAATCTGCCTTTTAACAAGTTTAAATGTTTGTATCAGACTGGATTAAAGATCAAGCCTTTTATACTGTGGCAGAGTACAAGGACTATAATTTTTCCGAAATTAACTAGGCAACTGATTACTATTTTTATACTATAGCCTATAAGTTCTATAAATTGTAAGATCTTATTATAAGTAACCTAATGATCTAAAAAATGCTGTTTGTCTTCTTGTATTTGACGTAATCCAATTACATTGTAAAATGTCTTAAAGGAAATAAATAATATTGTCTATTGTCTATTGTCTATTGTCTACAATTTGCAATTCTCGTAAGTGATAAAAGTGTTATTTGTAAGTTTAACGTTTTCTCTATGTTAACTTTCACCTTCAGGCTTTCTCACCCCAAGGGCTCTTCTTTCAAATGATTCATATTTAGATAATATTTTATTATATACTCAATGAATACATTTTTAATCCGTCCGTTCTTTTTAAAGTTTGTACATTTTCACTTAATTTTCAAATAAGGATGAAAAGTTTCGTTCCTGTATGTGTGCACCTTCTTATATAACAAACCCATAACCTATAGATTTTAAGGTTAGCATGAATCTTCATTTATATAATAAGCAATATCGAGTTTTATGCTGGTGCATGTCACATTATTAGGCTGAGTGTTAGTGAGTCATTTTATATTTGACACAGTAACACATGTAGCCTATTGAAATGAGCTAAGGAACTTGAAAAATTGTTACGGTACACTAATGGCCACCGACCATATCTTAAAAATGTTTATTAATGTAGTTTATTAATATCTAGCTATGCAAGTTATTTAAGCTGGCTAACTGGTAAGTTCTCAATGTTTGTTCCGAATCACTTATACAGTAAAACTTGATACAAAAATTCTTCATATATTTCTTAATTAATCTAATACAGACATACACGATTATTCAAAGAGAGGGTTGAACAAATAAGATTAATTTATGTCAGATTAAAAATTCGCAAGAATCACTAAAATTGTATTAGAAATTGTTTGTATTCAGGCCCGTGCGCATGGGGGGGGTTTTGGGGGTTCAAACCCCACCCTTGAAGATTGGGATATATCATATTTGTTTCCATATATCAGTTTAATTGTGCTATTGAAAAAGTTTTTTACTTTGTTTAAAGAATGAGTTACAAATGTATTAAAAGTATGTAGTTTTAACAATTTTATAATAAACTCATTTTCTATACGTATTAATTTTTAATCTATTACTTATTTAAGTTTCTTCTTTTTTATTTCATAAAATAAGTATAGAAACCCCCCACAAAATAAAATTCTGCGCACGGCCCTGTTTGTATTAAATATGCAATACATAAACTATTTAGCTTGTAAAAATGCTCTATGTGAGCGAATTTATCCTATTAATACCCATGGCAATGTTCAGAACTGACGAAAAACTAAACCGTTAATACTTAAAATCGGCATGAAATGCTGATCTTTAACAGCGATGGCAATGGCACGTGTTCACTAAGTTTTTTCGTCTAAGGTTGGTTACTTATTTGATTAATTATAATTTTTTAATTGGCTATCACAAAACGGAAACTGTTTTTTAAACTTTGGTAAGGATCCTCCTCATTGAAAGGACTTGCTGGATGAGGCAGTTTAAGATAAAGATAAATTAAACAGCGTATAAAAAGTACAATGAAATTTATGGCACAAGAAATTATTGCAAAAGGAGTGGACGAGGTTTAATTAAAGTGTTTGTGATTATGTAAAACATCACCAGAAAAGAAATTAACCCTTTTTTGCACAATTTGTTTAAAATAACTCTATATTAGTAGCATTTTAGAAACTGGAACTAGAATAAACTGCAATAAACTGAAATAAACTGCATTTATTTAGCCTATGCTAAAACTACAAACTTAAAGACACCCAGATCTTACCTTGCCTAAGATAACGAATCCTTATTAATTCCAATAAATTTTCCAATCTTCCTTCTCACTGATGCTTATTGAATCTCACCTCTGTAAACAGATTAAATTCACAACCACTTGTTACTTCCACTAATCCTTATTGAGCTCATCCATTTATTACAACCGAAATATACATCTAACTTATAAGAGACTATGTTTTTTATTTAGTCTCTACTCTTAATAAGGATAGTTTTACAGCTAAGCCGATCATGCTACACCCTGGTGTATACTTCTACAGAGGCTACACCCTGGTGTATACTTCTCCCTCTGTACTTGAATAATCTTCAGATTCAGCACTCATAAGTTTTTTAAATTCATTTCCACCTTTTCTGTCGCAAAACTGTTCTGTATTTTACACCGAACCAAATCACGTTAACTAACAAACGGTGAAATCCAAAATCTTAATCTCAACATTACATTCTCTCAGATGTTATACTCGTAAGTGTAAGACATATGTAATTATTAGTAAAATAAAATTCATAGAATCGATGTACAGATAGTTGCTGGAAAGGAAGTCTTGTATTACAATTCGAGACAAACATCCTCCGGATGTAAGTGGATACGCACATCCACCCAGACACCGATGGTGAACAAACAGGAAATGCTTGCTTAAGCAGCGGAAATGCTTATATATAAAAAACCGTGCGACGATGTAAGGGGCAGCCATGCTGATATGAAAAATTGGTACTCACCAATTATGATGGACAGATTTGGCAGAGGCGTGGTCAGTAAGCTGGTGGGAGAATAACATCAAAACTGAAGAACAATTAGGAGAGGAGGAAGTGGAGGACGGGAATTTTGAAAAGCGACGTTCGGGAGTGCTAGTGCTTGTGTTCGTGTGCGGAAAAAATATCTCTAGGCGTAACAAGTGTGAATTGGAATTAAATGTAAGTAATTTTAGGAACTTAGTATATATCAGGGTTCATTATTCATTTACAATTCCATATCTATTTAAATGTTCACAATTTCGAAAATGTAAATTCATGTAAATGTTTAGCTATTTTAAAAAGAAAGTTTTCTCACGTCAGTCCATGAACTCATAATTATTGCAACACTACAATATTACTAGTAAATGTTATAATGAATTAAATTAAAAATAAATTGTAATGAATAATTTAATATTAAATATGTCTTCAAAGTATTAAGGTATTAAAATTTGTGCTTAATATGTCGGTTGACGCAATCAATTGTTAATTAAAATTTTTAATCAATTTAATGAGATGTTTGTCACAAATAAAAATATGCGTTTGGTTCATTTTAGGGTATCGTAACTGCCAATCTAACCTATTATTAAATCCTCTCACAGCAACCCTTGCTCATAATATGTCACAACCTTAATCTTAAACTAAACCAAACTTAAAAACCTTACATGCGTCATCCGAACATTATCAGTCCTACTTCATCTCTTCTTTTAACAATCTAAGCTCTGCAACTTCATTCTTTCCTGCCCAGATCCAGATCTCACCATCATCGACATCCTATCATATGTCCTCATGACATCCTCTCTTTAATCTTAGATGCCAGAATATGTATGTTTCCAACTGACATCCGTACAGCATTTTGAAAGTAAAGAGTAGCCCACGATTTTCTATGAAAACCTCAGTATTTATATTCTGAGCTTTTTATTTGGGATTGCCGATAGCCGAGCGGTCTAAGACGTTGGACATTGAGTCTGAATTAGAGATAGCGCGGGTTCGAATCCTGTCTGTGACCGTGTACCAACGACCTTGTAACTGTACCGACTCTTCCTCTTATTCTGCTTGATAAAATCCTCGCACAGGCCAGTGGCCCATGAGGACGGGCAGAGTAAGGCTTAAAAGGGGATCGGCTTCTCCTTTTTAACAAAACAATATTCGATTTTAGTAATTTTAAACTTGAAAGGCTTGGTTGCTGTAAAATAATTTTCCTCATTTTACCGTTTTTATTATTATTGGAAAAATATACATGGCTTTAAAATGTGTGTGATTGTATACAGTATACTATACCATTAAATTCCTTACAATTAATGAAACTTATAACATCCTTTCTAGACAGAATAAATGTGTAACATTAAAAAGTTATCTTATTATTCGTAATGGTAAGGATCAATAGTAATAAATATGTTATTACTTTACCTGAATAGTAAAAAATACACGTGTTTTGAGACCTTCGAATTAAAAATTAGTCTTTTAAGTATGCAGGCTCGTCTCGTAAATTCCAACATTCCCATGTCGAATGTTGTAAATTTATAGCCACGAAAGTTTTGAAACACAAGGTTAAACCAAACTTGTTCCACCCGCAGGCTCCACAGACATTTCAAGATCCAAACCTAATTTTGTAAAAATATAACAAGAAGACCTAAATATATGGTTTTATTGCGTACTTTTCCTGCAAGGTTTCCTTATACATAGAAAATGCAATTTTTTCATACATTTCATAATTTATTTATTCTAAGTCAAATTAATATTGGCATATTATACATAAAACTTAATGTTAATGTTTCTTTCTTTAGGCTCTACCACTACTACTAAAAAAAATAAACAAGAAACTAAATATAGGGTTTTATGCGTTAATTTTCCTACAAGGTGTCCTTACATGGGAAATCGTCAATTTTTGCATGACATTTCCATAGAATTTAATTTATTCTAAGTCAAATTAATTGCATATTACTCAATAAACCTTATGTAAGTTCTTTTAGCTTCTACCACAGTAGATAGATGAAAATTCTAAGGCAAGTCATTGTAAGTTGTAACGTATAACTCATAATAATATGTTCTGTTCAACAATTTCTGCCAAATAAATAATTAATTAAATATTATGTTTTAAATTAGATAATGTAACGTTTTCATCACTTCTATTTCTCGCTTTTAATTTTGGAACGTGACAACGGTCTTAAATTAGGTTGCGGGCTCGGGAGTCACTCATGAAAAAGTGTAACGCCCGGTAACGTTGAGCGATGCCCTGTCCCAAGTGGGTCCGCCGCACGGGATCCGCACGGGGATAAAGCAGAATAACTGTTGTGGTCCGCCGCACGGGATAAAGCAAGATAACTATGTTTAATTCGTGAAAAATGTTGGAGTGCTTAGATTCGTCATATTACAACAACTAAAACAATAAAGGTAAATAATTGTACACTGAATATTTCATTATCGTAAACTAATGATTGATTGATTAATTGTTAGATTGGCAGAAACGTTGAGAAACTGGAGTTTTATAGGTTTATGTTCATACATATTGACAAAATTGTTGATAGTGTATTAAGTAACATTATTAGTTTTAGAATCACTCTCTGTCAATCATATCGTAATTCAGTCTCGATTGAGAAGAAACAGCGCGTATTGCTAGTCAAACATTTAAAATAACAAATTATAACCTCTAACCTTGTCATACAAGTGCGACCAAACAAACGAACTAAACCGGACCAAACACCACGCGCGGAGTTAGAAATTTAAACTGTGTGTTAGCAAGAATTTCAAATTCCAATTTTAGTAAATGTGTTTTAATTCAACTTTACTCATTTACAATAAAAAAAAAAATTTTAAATTTAATTTCAAATTATGTACAATGAGTTTTAGTAAACAAAATATATTTACTATAGTTAAAAGTTTGTGCAATTCTATTATTTTCATTCAATTCCTTGTTCCTATGTGTGCAATTTAATAAATTTTTTT
>NW_025785859.1:0-20888 GCF_021130785.1 Homalodisca vitripennis | reverse complement strand
ACAAGAGCGTTGAGCTTCACGGGTACAATATAATAGAGAAACGACCGCACTATCTACGAAAGGGAGGCCCCGCGGTGGGAGTGGCCGGCATTATTAGTAAAAATCTCATCTTCCTGTATCTGATCCTTTACTCTTACCATAACTCTCCAGCTTTGGGTGTCCTGAGTACCATCGATTATCGCTATTCTAGAATAGATACAATCTGGGATAACACGTAATCTAGTGCATATCTTGTGGTGCTACAAGGACACCTGGCTATTTGCTTTTCATGTGGTTGAATTCTCGAAAACACTCCACTTATCATTCTTTTTAGGCTCCTAATCGACAAGTGTCCTTGTGAAGGAGGACGTTTAACATGCCAATTTAACTGGGACCTGATAACTACTACAAGAACCAACTTGACTAACCTCTTCCTCTTCTTGTCAATTTAATTACTTCCTTCCACTAAACTACACGCCACTCGCCACCACTCACCACCAGCTAACTCGCCAGACTACATTGCTGGACGTTAGGGCACATTGCTGACGCCCGATCGCGGCTTGTGCATCAGTGGTACAATACCCCTGCCCCTGGGGCCTATTCCTCCGACAGCGACCTCTCCATCTCTTGTATTAACAGACCTATCCATAGATCCTAAGGCGTGCCCCCAAATCTCGTACACATCCTTCCAGAAATTACAAATCATATTGAGAGAGTTCAGAATGTCTCATTCTCAATGTGATGCGTGGAGCTTTAACCTTGGAATGAGTAAATTCAATCTTCCTAGCCCCTACTGATATTCGATCTTATGAGCACATAAAATTTAGCTCTTTTGCGTTTCCAACTTCTCACTTTCTCGTGACCCCATTAAGCACGCTTTACCACTGGTTGACAAGGAGTGTTTAACTCAACGGCCAGCTCCCGGAGATCACAGATCGATATACGTAATTTGCAGGCTCAAAGATGAGATTCTGTCATCTTACGTGAAAAGCAAAACAACCGTACTTAAAGGGTCTACCTTCTTGAATAGGCTCAACTATATAAACAAAGACTAAGGAACACGAGTCAAAGCAACAATTTTTCGCAATGCCAAAACATAAGATTTTACACGATCCTACAATTTTCCTGTGTCAACAATCAACAAAAAATGTCTGTTTATGGTAAAAAAGTGAACTAGAAGCTTCTGGCACCTAGCGTAAAGCATTCAACTCTGTATTAAGTTCCCCGTATTCTCAATTAGAGTTCTAAAATATAAATCAATAACTACTATCTTGATGGATATCCCTATATGAGATCTAATCCGGTGACCCGTGATCTTAATACCAAAGAGTTGAGTCTGTTATGTTCCACCTTAAATCCGTGGCCTCTGGCATCAGTCTTCTCTTTCTTGGCCTCAAGTTCAATTGAACTGACGACTAGCGACGTTATGTATCTGACGATCTAGAGAACTCTTCTAGTATAAACGACAGTATCTGGAAGCCGAATATTTTCAAAAATACCTATGAAATTTGTTTGAAGTATATACTTCTATTCCCGTCATGTAGTTTCCTATTATTACAAATATTTTTAACACGATCCTCCTTCTCTTCCTCTCAATCTACATTTCCGTCTGTTCTTGGAAACGTCGCTATTGTTTCGCTAGCTCACTTCAAAAATGTTCATGCCCATGCCTGACCCCCATGCATAGACTATCAGACACCCTATTAAGCATTCTATTCAGCCTTTACTCTACAATGCCTTGCAGAAGAGTGGTGAGTCATCCCCCCACAAATCGATGTTTCTTCTCTCACGAATCCCAATTAAACTTTGCGTCCAACTTTCAATCACGGATTTCGTACTAATCACACAGTACAACGACAGTGACTCTCTTCTTAAAAATCACTCGAAGACATATACTGTTCGCGCAATGGCAGCAAACAAGGCTTGTTACTATTCTATTAAACGCTTGTTTTGATTCCTTTTCTACAGGTGCGTACTTTTTGACTGCGTTTAACGGGGATTACCACCCATTGCTTCTCTTTCGAAATTGTCTCTCCGGCTCAAGTCATCCCTGCTGTATGTCTCTCAAAAAAATCGCGATTCTCTGATGGCTGTGTGGAGTGGTTTAGAGGTCGCCTATCTGGTCAGCGAGTCCGATACAGCAGATAAGTGGTTTTAGGCTTTCTAAACCGCACAAAGACTCCCATCACTGGAAACACTGTGAATCGAGTGGTTTGCCACCAGGGCTACTGTCCTTGGCCCTCTATATTTTATTCCAATTTACATTACGAACGATTTGACTGCTATGGATCAAGACACTCATTTTGTCGACCTTGTATGTTCACGACGATTTAACACAAATTTACAACCACTTTTCCCATCTTTCGAACCTATCTAAACACTTGTCTGCTGACATGAACACCTGACAATTGAACACGACTAGTTGCAAAGTGGGCCTCTCAAACACGGACTGAAACTTTTAACGAAAGCAAGACCTCAACAACTATTCTCATCAATTGGCGAAACTTTCCAGACTTTTCTGAGCGGCTATCGACTTGAACAAAAAACACTCCCTACACTCATTTTGACACGCTCCATATTCCCCTCATTTCATACAGTCTGACCAAGGCGTTCCAACACAAATCTTGGACTGAGCCCTCATTACAAAAACTCTACTAGCTTTTGGGAGCCCAATAATGTTACTTACTCTGCAGACACTTCGTGGGCATGGAGCGGTGTTTGCCTGGTATTACCATAGTCTTACAAAGCAATTTGCTATTTATTTTACCTTTGACAAATAATAGTTGAACACGTATAATGCTAGTGGCGAAGACCCTGATTTTCCTGCCATTTCAAATTACTGGTAGCCGAACGCGTTATCAAATTGACATGAACGGTTGCGAAGCCTTTTCGGACATATTACAAACGTGCTCAAAATTAATTGTGTTCCGCTTTATAACATTTCAACCTCAGACGATCATGACCATATAACACCCTTCATCAATCAGTTACGATCTGTTTAAAGTTGAATCTACTCCGTCAGTTCCAAGACATTCTCAGACATGAGTTACATCTCTATTATTGTATAACGATCAGTTCGCACTCCCCTATCCTATCTGTCTGAAACGCTTATTCTCACTTTTCATCTTCTGAAAACACAGCAATTGGAATATCTCGACGTAGGAGGCCTACTCTGCTTAAAACTATTACCTGTTCCATTCAGATCCCTCTATTTACAGTAAATCATTCACATGTCTCTTGCTTCTAGTTCGACTTTGGAATACATCTCACCGGATCCATTTTACGAGCGTATTCGTAGTCGGAGAACGGATGTTCGGCCGGGGTGCTTAGGGAGACCATCTGTTTTGCGGGTGCCTCCTTCGGACGTTGACGACTATCCGTGGCATAGGGTACATGGGACGATGCGGCTTTGTATGAATGGTGATCTGAGGATGAATTGTCTGAGTAAAATATCCTTGCGTAAGTACTTTATTCTCCTATGTATTTATTTTTAAGTTCTTACATAAGAGTAACACACCTATTAGTTTCATTTTATTACTTTACATATACAAATAGATATTATA
This sequence comes from Homalodisca vitripennis, assembly GCF_021130785.1. Taxonomy (NCBI): domain Eukaryota; kingdom Metazoa; phylum Arthropoda; class Insecta; order Hemiptera; family Cicadellidae; genus Homalodisca; species Homalodisca vitripennis. Next base: position 17,346 of record NW_025785859.1, on the reverse strand, counting down.
ATCTTTTTGATTGTAACCAGATCTAGTAATGTAAAGCTGTAATTTGTGGGCTTCTTATTTTTACAGTAATAGTTAAGAGTTACAATTAACACTTATCTTATCGGTTAGAGTGGTAAAGCGCGACGAGGACTTAATCAAGTCCTAACCTCGCCAATTGAATATGTTTTATCGTTTGTATATACCAATAACAGTCAATTTATTTCATTTCATTTTCATTTCATTTTCTCATTTCATTATAAGACTAAAGTAAAAATGATTCACTAATGCTCCAAACCAATATCCCACAGAGTCCACATGCTACTCTCATCAAACTCGATAGTTGACGTATAATAATAGAAATAAAACTTTTATGCGCCACAATTTACAAATTCACCTACGTAGCGTCAGATTAGTTCTGCAAGATATCATGTCGGCACAAGTAGACGGACAGCAAATCTTAACTTTTTAGAGTGTCCCTTAAGTGATCTAGTTTCACGCTAAACTACGCTTAACGAATTGAGTATATACCCCCTCAGTCTAATCAAATATTGAAATTGCTGTTTTAAAACTATTTTAGATTATTAAACCATTAATTAGCTGAATTTTGGATTTTCTTCAATATACTCACAATACATCATTATAACGAGGGAAATAATTTTTTTCTACATAGCTTGCCATCATGCTCCACATCATCCTATTTCACTAAGGCTTAGAGAGCTTTACAGCTGAGACGGTTTTGTGAGCTACTGTCATATTCACAGGATTGTAATCAATTAGAAACTCAAGAGACATATTTGACTGATAATTTACTAGTACAACAATAAATTCCATAAAATAATGAATCTGAGTGTCTAAAATCTAAAAGTTAGTTTCCCCCTTGTTGTAAAAGACATTAAAAATATGATTATGAGAAGCAATTTAGCTCATGAATTTTATTTAAAAAAAGAATTAAAATAATAATTTAATTAAAAAATAACGCCTACAAATTTTTTAAAAAGATTTTTTTACAGCGAAAATTGAATATGTTAAATAATCTAAGCAATATATGTCTTAAGGATGAGTATAGTTTAATAATCATAAGTGATTAAAGTAACTCCTAATTTATAATATACAAATTTTAACACATGAATTTCTCAAGCGGGATACAAGCGCATTTACAATTCCAACACTCGGAACTACCTATTTATACCAAATTTCAAAGTGAAACCATACATTACTTTCTATTAATCAAATAGTCGAACAAACATTATCATTTGTGTTAAATGACCAAGAGACATGTTATATCAAATATTCAGTTGAGACTTTCTCTATTTCATAACAAGCATTGGTCTACTGACCAATATCTTCAACGTCACAAACTGACATCTCCCACACGCTACAACTTACACCACCTGTTACAACAATTGCATCTCCACCAACAGTCTCACACCCTAATCAAATTTATAAAACTTTCTCTCTTAATGTGGGGCTAGTAAGGACACTTCCAATTCCTTCACATCCTATCAAATTGACACAAACACACGTGGGATACACCTCCCCAATCTCAGACCCTTTTACAAACCCTCCGAGTGGTGAAAGACGCTGAGCAGCGTCCTATTAAATCTCGTTCGCTAGAGATGGCAACAGACGCCCTCCTAGCGTCCCTATTAAACGCAAGCACTCTCATCTTGATCTTCCGCGTATTTTCCGATGTTAGATGCCGCGACTTAAACCGCGCACATATATTAAGGTACTCTAGGATTAGAAAAGCACCAGATTCGATAAACTTTAATTTGGATATGAGTAATTTAGATACCTGCTGGTGAGCTAAATGGAACTCTTTACAAACGGTTCATCCCACCTACTGGTACTACCTCCTGGACCAAGTCTGTAAAGGTCTTCTTCACGGGATTGCTTTATTCTACCAAGCGACTTTCGCGGTGCAGTGTGGTGTACAAGCACCAAAAAATGGGGTAACAAGTATCACTTCCTGCGGTGCCCCAACTATCGTCAATTCTTGGGGTTCGATAGGGAGTGTGTTGCCCTTACCTGCAATCATTATTGCGGCAGGCCTCCTCAAAACCAGGAAAGAAATGACCAGAGGAAATGAGGTTGGATTTCTGATACTGACTAAAATGCGCCTGTAAAAACAATCGTAGTACATAAAAGTTTCGATCCGGGCCATAATAGTGCGTTGTTTTTCAGGAATAATACATATAGACTGGATACACTATTCTTTGGTTCAGAATTAAATTTTAAACAAAATTAGCCTATTTTCGGGATTTGTGTTTAAAACAATTAAGTTTCATAGGAACAGTTATACTCAGCCTAAGCATAAAACAACAAAAATTTGAATTTTTATTCTTTGGAATTCAAAACCCATCTGGTTTTTTCTTACAAAACCAATCCGAGGTAAGTTGTTTCACTGATTATTATATACCATTCGTAAACTCTCTGTGTGTTTATAGACTAGTTTAAAATCGATGTATGTATACTTCCGTCATAACTGCTATATACATCATACTAGGACGTGTTTTATATAAACTTTTCTTTTGTGCGAACATCCGAAACAAAATTCAGTAAAAATGTCGTCCGCCAACTTGGACAGAAAAACAAAGATACCATTGCCCACTCCCGGGAGGGTTAAACTGCGGCAATCCCAGCAAACATGGAGTCAAGTATAAACATAAAATTCATCAATCAAACAATCCCAGAACACTTTAAAATTGTCACCATCCAACATCGGGCCTAGGCCAACAACACTTTTTAACAACCCACTTACATATTGGCATCGCCCAACCAACAATGGGACGTCTCATCGCGCAACAAATATTCCACCTACTCATATATTAACCCACATTACAAGTAGTAGTATTAAAATTACCATTAAAGCGCGGAGCGGTCTGTCTCACATGAGCTTCTGCTGATCACAACATGCAGCCCTAAGACATAGTAGATGATGTATACAGTAGGTGTTGGTTCATCACGTAACATCGTCCTGAGCGACATTAGCAAGACGGTTCAGAGCAGGGCTTGCCAGTCGAAAAATAGCAGATACGTCAAAAACTGATTAACGCAACAATCAAACACAACATAAAAACATAATCTAACAAATACTATAAAAGATTATCATGGTCTTTTAAACAAAACCTGAAACATAGTAAATTAATTACTCCCCACAATGAATGCGATATTCAATATCCCAAAAAAATTGTACTATATAATGCAATAAGAGAGTGAATGTAAATAAATAACAAATAATTGACAACATATGATTGAGTTATTCAATTGTTTATTTCCTACACCTCCCACAATAAGTATTTCTTCTAGTTTTTTTAATACCAAATTTATTATAAAAACAAGTAGTTATACCATGTTTCATAAAGTTTTAGTAGCTAATACACAACCTACGGTTAATAACATATGAAATTTGCAAAAAGCTTTTGTATTTGTCAGTGGATATATATATATATACTCATATATATATAATATAATAGTCATAATTTATGGTAATGCTAATCCGTAATATATTATAATAATAAAATATATAAAATATATAAAATATATTAACAACAATAAGTGTAACTACATAGTAAATAATTCATATATTCCAATATAATATGGAGGTATCTACACATGCAACGGAGAGTTAACTCAGAGTGACTCCCCTGATAATCTCCAACTGCGACAATCTGAAATCTTTCAATCAGAAATGTTTGTGTGCGTGCCTTACAATAAGGTTCTTCGGCCAAATCAACTGCGATTAGAGCGTCGGTAGCTCCAGTATTATACACAACCAATGCCAATGCTCCCCCCCAAACAAAACTACTACCCTATCCTCCAGTGGGTTGACTTACACACCTCTATTTGGTGCTATCTAACGTAATATGGGTGGCGGTCTGTTTGTCCGGACTCTCGTCAATGCCTGCCATAGCTACAATCGGGTCTGCTCGTATAGGAGCCGTTCTGGTATTGATCAAGGTTACCTCTACTAGAATTCCGCGCCACAATTCTCCCCTCATGTTTTGAACCAATGTGCCTGTACACGACATAGTCTACCTCTTCAGTTGAGGACACAATGTTGGATTAATTTAATTGTCAAGTTGTAGACAGATTATTATGGTTTTGTAAATTAAACTTCACGGCTTAAAGGTTTTTTTGGTGGACGGAAATTTTCGAGCAGTTTATTACCCATCCATTCGCATGGCCTGGTGAGGGTGGAAAGGCATCCTGTAACAATCATAAATCTTAACGATGTCTTTCCATATCGTTGTGCAAATACTAGAAAGTCCAACTGCTTAAGTTGATATTTTACCTAGTTCTTACGACACAGAACAGAATCTTCCAACCAGAGAATCTGTATTCCAACATATATGGAGACCATTCCTCTTTTCTAAACATATTTTACAGAGCATGTTTCTATGTGTGGTGGTGCCATTAGCGATCTACTAGCACCATTATTTAGACTTAAAAATCCATTGGGGAACATTGTTCAAGAAGAATAGCAATAAAACCAGACAAAAGCACTAAAAATAATAAGCTATTTTTACATACGTATCAATTACATATAAAAAAAATGATTGATTTTTGTACATAAAGAACACATTGTAAAACAACCAAATTATCGCAAGTTCTATAAAAAAAAGTAAAACCCAAAACAGTAACCCTTATTCTGGTACATAAAACTGTGCTAAGTTCCATCTCATCACTCAAAGCTTTCTGGGGTACACTTGGGGAGATTGATTTCTCATCAGTAGTTTTTTATCGCGACACACAAGACTCTCTAGTTTTGATTTCAAGATGTCTAACACAATAAGACAGAAATTGTAAGGTGTCAGCTGTAGCACATGGACAAACAAAGAACACAACAGTTATGTATTTAAACTTGTTTCACTCGGGTATTAAGTTACTCTTCAAATTTGTTATGATTAAAAACACAGTATCACAGGTGTGGTTTCCTTATTATTAAAAGTAAATCGTCTAAAATAATGTGTGATAAAACAAAGTTACTAAGGAAAAATCTACAGATATTTATGAAGTTTGATAGGTGTTAAAACTTACACTGCAATCACTGTGCGGTTCACAAAATTTTTATAAATGCGTCTATAAAATTTGAAAAGCTTTATTTTTACATTTTTTAACCTTTTTAACTAAGATAAATATCTTTGCCTTCCTGGCAGCTATTATGTTAGTGTAATTCTCTGAGTCAGTTTATATTATGGAAAGTAAATAGTGATAGACATGTTATTAATATCTAACATTATCGTATTCTTACTTGCAACTAACCTATATAGTTTTATACACCTTATTCATCAGAATTATATTATTTTACCTAAATAATACATATGCGCTTTCCCCATGCTCAAAACTCTAACTTCTTGTAATAGTTCCAGGACCGATATGTAAATAAATTTGACTACCAGCGGTTTTCTAGTAGTTTAGTCAAATTTTTGGCCCAGTCTTCTCTAATCAGACAATAACGAGGAGTTTGTCTCTTATAAATTCGTTCATATAAAACCATGAATGGCCTGTAGCTGAATATTCTTTTTCTTAATACCAAAATTCAGGGCTGTCCACTGCCCTAACAAAGCAGCTGTATGTGTAGTGAGGTCAACAGAATACTGAGCCCATCAACCGATGGCAATCACATAGCTCCCACTACCCACTTCCTGGCTCACACCATAAGTTTATTTCTTAATGCGTTAGTACTGTGTGCGATAAATATTACTGTTCTGAAATCATCTTAACCATGAAGAAATGATCGGGAGTTACCTAGGACGCCACATAGATGGCGAAGGATATCTAAATTTACATTTCCAACGAACAGTTATCCTTCTTTTTCCACCCTCTGGCCATAGCTATTTCACCACATAAGCTCATAACCCATTGATTTTAACATCCGCGCCTGTCAACATACACACCTATCAATTAATACTCAGTTTGATACCTCAATCAAACATTCTATTCTACAATTTAATTTTACAGAAGATATTACATGACAATGGCGAGAAAATATATAAGTCTATTTGAATAAAATCTACTAGAAAAGCTGTCAAATTACAGAAATAGTTTTTCTCTTCAACCTGCTTCTAACCTTATTTTCTTAATTTAAGTATATCTATTATGTGATTTTTTAATTACAATTCTGTAATATGTATCAAATAATACTCTATGAAAACCACAAATACACAATATAATACACACAATAAAAACATACTTGTCTCAGAAAGTGATGTGTAGCAATACGTAATACTTTTCAGTTATCATCGTCAATCTGAATGATATCAAATGAGTTTATACAGTCCCAAGAAAGGCGGCTCTCGGGATTACTCCAGCTAGTGCTCTTCATGAGTATCAGTGTCCTCATTAGCTGGATGATACCTTCATCTCTGCGGAAAGACCGACTCGGATCCCCACCCCCTGAATTAGCCCGCTGAGAAAGCTCATTTCCCGAAAGACAATGTAAATTCCCGACGAATTACTACACAACTGATCCTCTTATTGTCCTTATTTTATGACATTCAACAAACTGTGGTATCCCAGAAATTTGTAGACAGTGTTTCTTTCCTGCCGATTTTTTACAATATTCTTCCAAAATTCTCTACAACAACAACAGAACTCATTTTCAAGTGACTCCCTTTCAAATATGCTACTACTAATGTCAAAACGTGAAAAAATTTGTCTTCTAGGTTGACTATCTTTTCTGATTGAAAATTATAATTTATTTCATGGATAGAGGAACAATACACTGAGACGGATTTTAACATTGTTTATAGTGCTATAAACTATAAAAGGTTTTTAACCTTTTCATTTCCATAATAGGAAACTATAAGTAGCTATAATTTATGTAATATTTGTGATATTTTAATTTCCCTCTATAGTAGGAGACACCATGAAGGGTAAACAACATTATGTAAGGAAATTCTGTCAGTGGATTTTGTCTAAACAATGGTCTCAATGGAGAATAACATCAAGTAAACTTCACACACATGACAGGACTTTTTATTGTGCTACAATCGGAGGACGATATCATGTCACAGTCTTGGTGGTGCTACCCCAAGTTTTGCTCAGCAGATTGTATTGTAGCTGTCCATACACACCTAATATACAGGACCAATAATTTAATATTTGTAATTGCTATTATCAGACAAAAGCTAATAATACCAATTTAGAAAATGTGACCTTTTATGTACAAGATCACATTCCCTCCCATTCAGATCTTGCACCCTGACAACTCCTTAGCAATTAGTACCCTGGTAATAAATAGTAGTCAAAACATTTGGCGAATGGGACCAGGTCTACACCAAGGTTACCTCATTTAAAAATTTTTCAAATGTGGAGTATTATTATGTAAGAGCCATGGTTATTTTGTATTTTAAGTATTTATAAACACTAACTGGCTCAAAGAAGAACATTTTATTTTATAGGTTATTGAATCAATATTTATCAAGGCACATATATATCCGATTATCAAATAGTAAATTAACACTAGAGAACCATTTAAGGCACTATAAGGTCACATAATTGCGTTTCCTTATTTTTTCCTAGTACTACAAAAACTGCACACTAGTGAATTGATTTCCAGAAAAATATTTATTATTACTCTATAATGTATTTTTTAGAAACCATTTTCTGGATTCAAAACAATTACAATTAAAATTCCTCTTTCTTTGTTGTCACATTGATAGCATAGTTTTTTTTTAACAATTCTTCACATTTTTTCTACCAACCAAACATAAATAGTAAAAAAATGCATTAACAGGATATGAGATAATACTGAAAGTGTTATTGGTTGGCTACAATACTAAACCAAAATATATAAAAAATGTACTTAAGAAGTGAATTCAGGTGGTGCTAAATACAAACAAATCAACTTTCAGACATACAGAGAAACGTTTAAAATAGTATGACAAAATAATAATTTTCCACTTGGTAGAATTGTTTGAGTAGAACAAATACATGTAGAAAAGTACTCTTGATTTTTTGGCTCATGGTTGTAAGGAAGTCAAGAACAAACTTTCTTTCCAGACAACACAAAAATATTTTCATGTCAGAGATTTTTAACTTTCAAATTTTTAGAAACAAAATCCATTGTTTCCAGTACCCCTCTTCCCTCTGTCCACCTGTTTCAAAGGAGTAATTGACAGCATACGGGCTTTTTGCAGACAAACCTACCTCTGTAATGTATTCCATTAATTCCACATGTGGATTTATTCTATTACCATCATTAAATACTGTCATCTACCTCTGTAATGTTTCATTAATTCCACAATGTGGATTTATTCTAACTGATACCATCATGAAAATACTGTCATCTACCGATTGATAGACGTTTCATTAATTCCACATGTGGATTTTAATTCTAACTGTTACCATCAATAAATACTGTCATCTACCTCTGTAATGTTTCATTAATTAACACATGTGGATTTATTCAAACTGTTTTAACCCAACATTAAATAACGATCACGTACCTACTGTCAGAGATGTATTCATTTAATTACAACATGTGGATTTTTATTCAAAATGTTACCATCATTAAATACTGTCATCTAGCCTCTGTAATGAAAAGTTTATCATTAATTCCACAAATTGTGGATTTATTCTAACTATTTACCATCATTAAATACTGTTTTCCAATTAATTTTCATGTAAATTTATTCTTTCAGAATAGTATTCCCTAACTATTACCATCATTAAATACTGTCATCCTACCTCCTGTAATGTTTCATTAATTCCCTCACATGTGGATTTTAATTCTATTACCATCATTAAATACTGTCATCTGACCTCTGTAATGTTTTTCATTAATTCCACATGTGAGGATTTTTTATTCTAAACTGTTACCATCATTTAAATACTGTCATCTACCTTTGGTAACGTTTCATTACATTACCACATGGTGGATTTATTCTAACTGTTACCATCAGTAAATACTAGTCACTCGTAACCTCTGTAAATGTTTCATTAATTACACATTGGATTTATTCTAACTGTTTACCATCATTAAATACTATTCATCAACTACCTCTGTAATGTTTCATTAAATTACACATGTGGATTTTATTCTAACTGTTACCATCATTAAGATACTGTCCATCTACCTCTGTAATGTTTCAATTAATTCCAATGCAATGTGGATTTATTCTAACTATTTACCATCAATTAAATACAGTTCAAGTTAATTTTCATGTATATATTCTTTCAGAATATATTCTAACTATTACCATCCATTAAATACTGTCATCTACTATCATATAATGTTTTCATTAATTCTCCCACATGTAAATAGCTATTGATAAAGACGTAAATTAGAAGTATTATTGTGTTATCTGGAAATTCAATAAATTTTGAAGTTGTAGTCACTTTAGAGAATAATACAAAACAAATTTCTCTAAATTTTTATTTTATAAACCGACATAAAGTTATGTATGTCCTTATGACATGCCCCACTTCTAATTTAAGGGAAATGTTTTGAAGATTAATAAAATTGATTCCATAAGGGAAGGGAACTTAGCCTCTAATAAGTAAGTTTTATGTAAGTTACTTTAAAGTAATTCAGTTTGATTAGTTATCGTATTTTGCTGTCACATAGGTTTTGCATGATACCAACATCATATATTTAGAGAATTTAATTTTATTTGCTTCACCTAGATGTAGAACAGGGTTTCTCATTATAATTATTCCCTTTGATAACAGGAACTCCTAAACGGTTTCTTAATTTAAACCAATTAAACTAAAACTTAGATATTTTTTAATAGGATAATTTTGTAGAAAATATTGTTAAAGAAATGCAGCAACCTTATTTATTTGTGAGTTAATTTATTGTTCATTGTTAGAAGTGTATGTGTAACAATGTAGCAAAGTTGTTATTTTTATTTAAATTGTATAGATGTTCATTTATTTATGTTGTGTAAAGAAATTTAAATAATTAGATTTGTCTGTAACTGCCAGCAGTTTTAGTTTTAGTATTTAGTTTTAGTATTTGTTATGTAAAGTTCATATCAAGAGTAACATTAAATTTTAGTTTAGGATGGCTGTTCTGGGAATAATTGAAAGGTATTTGTACTTTTGTTTGTGCTATATTCATGTCCTGGTAAGGCTGTCAAGTTAAAATTGAAAATAAATAAATGTGGAGTTTATTCTAAACTATTACCATCATTAAAATTACTGTCATCAATTCATTTTCGTGTTTTTATTCTTTCAGAGTATTATTCTTAACTAGTTACCATCATTAAATACTCCCTCATCTACCTCTGTAATGTATTCATTAATTTCCACATGTGGTATTTATTTCTAACTATTACTATCATTAAATACTGGTCATCTACCTCCTGTAATTGTTTCATTAATTCCACATGTGGATTTTATTTCTAACCCTATTACCATTCATTAAATAACTGTCATCAATTCATTTTCCGTGTATTTATTTCATTTCAGAATATATTCCATTTACCATAAAAATGTATATATCATATTTATAGAGAAACTAACCTGTATTATATGTACAATACTATAACCTAAAAAAATACTATATATATAGATCAAATAAAAATTAGAGCGATATGGTCCCCAATTTAACCGGCTGAAGCCAGCTAACATCCATGCATAGAAAACCTGCAGACACGCCTGGTATTGACCATAGAAAATACAAACTTCAACTAAAAATATTTAAATCACCGTTATTTTGTTATATTATGATGTCTATAAATAATTTTAGATAAACAAAGAACTATAAAAATAATGTTTTTAAGCAATTGGTAATTTACCTAACTGCCGATCAGTTTGTCCCACGAATAGACACAGCAGACATAATCGACGTGTCAAAATATAACAAAATAGAAAAGTAACTAATTATAAATTTAAAGTATATATTTGTTAAACTATAGTAATTTGTATAATTTGGTTATCTAATCTACTTGTTTTTCAATATAGAAAAGCACAAAAAATGTTGGCAATCATAATTTGTTTTCTACCAAATCAGCTGTTTGTTATACAAAATAGACTTGGTTTTGGAGTCGAGATTTAGCTTCCACCACAACATCCACTAGTTTTTCTGTGAAATCGTAATTTCCCAATGTGTAGTTTTTATAGCACTGACTTCTGCCTAGTATCTGAGATCAAGGAGAAAAGAACTGATGATATAAAGTATCGGAAATCGAAATGAGATAGCTCACAAATAAAACAAGACTTATTTTATTTGAGATAAAAATAACGAAATCCCATTTCTAGTAAAAATGACCAGGGACAACATTAAAAATTGCACGTATAATACCACACCATTTTTCCTGGGGCCCAAAATTTCATGCAGAATTCGCACTTTTTCCAGACCGATCATTATTGGTGGCTGCCCAAGTTATTGGGCAGCCCCAGGTTACAAGTCCTGTACAGGTATTATGGTCCCAAAATATATCAAACTACTGGCTCGGCCAATATATGGAAGATAATGCATGCAGAAATTATATCTGCTACCAGAAATTACTCTGGAAGTGGCAAGTTAATTCACGAAAATCCCCCCCCTGTAGAATAAGTAGACAACAGTAACAGAACAGAATTTTTCAATAAGATTTCCAACTAGGAATAACGAGTGTTTATTTAATAATGTTTTATTAATTACTGGCTCTTAAATAATATATTGTACTTGCCCTTTTAATTTGAATAAAATTACTCCAATCATGAACAAACAGAACTACAAAGTAAATAAATTACAAAGAAAGGCAGTAGTTTTCCAAGATTTTGATCAGAAGAACTGATGGAATTTCTCTACCAGCCTTCATCCAGCTAATGCTGCAGTGGATGATGAAAAATGTGTGGTAAATTTGGTCTAGATGGCTAGTCTACCGACTGGCGATGATATTAAGCTGCAATTAAGTAAAGAGAATTTGTGCAACTACTGGTCGTGTAATGTGAACCAAGATAGCAATTTTACTAGTGAGAACTACTTGACGTGGATCAGTAATCGTTGGTTTTGCGGGAGTCAATAATGAAAGACTGTCCAAACAGATGATAATAATTCACCAAACTGAACTCTAAGCCTGTTTATAGAGTGAACATTTGTATCCTGCTTATTCACGGTCCATTAAACTCCTAGGCCTAATCCCGGTTGGGTGGCTATCCTGTTTTACTATCAACTCTAATTTTGCTACACTACAACAAAAATAACTGAGTAATAGAGATTTTACTTAGCCTCATCCCTCCAATGTAAAACACGTCATTATATTCGCATTATTAAATTTTGTTTAACTGTTGGTTAATATAAACCACTAACAATTACATTTAAACAACTGAAATTACTTGTTCTCTTATTGTTGTCATTTTTGGACCTGCTTATAAAAATTAGTATGGATGGATTACATGTATTATTATGTTGAATTATTCTATAGTTTTTTGTATATGTTTATATTATTTACAAATAACCACTTATTAAGTACAATATGAATATCCAGTTTTGCTGTAAACTGCCAACTAATTTAGGCATAAATCGAACAAACTAAAAAATTAATACAATTTAAAAAACTACACTTAAAACAATTTTGGTAATTGTTTCAATAATTTTGTGTATCTGTTGGTGGTAGTCAATAGTCAAAACAACGAGAACCCATTATTCGTGAATCATGTACATTGGTGGTACAGTGAAATAGTGTCAAAATAAAATATAAAACCCTAAAACAAAAAATAAAATACATGACTACATACAGAAATGTTGAGTAACTACAGCTAATTACTTGGGAGGTGGAAAAAGCTCATCTAATGAATAAACTTGCTAAATTTATTATACATTCTCTTTGAGCATTTATCTTTTCTAAATTTTTGACCGTAATACCGCAATCATTCTCTTTTTATTAATAATTTCAGGAACCAACGTTTTAAAAATGTGTTATCCACTGCAATATGAGGGTTTTTTTCTCAAAAAAATTTTAAACCCTGATGAGGCTGAAACTATCTCATTGCTCCTCCGTAAAATTATAAGAGTGGGATAATGGTATTGATTTTTGCCCTCTAGTTCCTTGTTTTTTTCAAGTAAAAATTGTTTCAAATATATATTGAACCAAAAACTGTAAAAATTTTTAATTTTTTAAAATGTTCTCAGTGGCTGAATCATCACGTTTCAGCTTAAGCAATAATTTCTAATGGCCCTTTTTTGTTGCTTCAAAATGTATATCCAATATTTTAATTTTTTTTGTTGATCCATATAAATAATCGCTATAACCGAATGTTAAAGGTGGGAGTGAAAACATGGGCATAATATATACTTTTTTTAAGGTTTCCAAATTTACAAATAAAAGGACATTTTTGATAATGCAAAGATGCCGAAATTAAATTTTAATTAAAATTTTGTCTGTACATGTTCATTCCCAATTTAAATTCCTTATCAACTGTATAAACCTAAAAAGGTTAATTTGATTTTCCTTTTTTCAATGTTAAATGAGGTTATAAAGGTTATTATTGGTTCTGTTGTGATTTTGTTCCGGTGGGCTGTTTTTAAAATTTAATATAAATTTGGTTTTCTGTAGAATTTAACAGATAAGTTGTGATTGTGGAAAATATGGCAGTAGTTTGGTTTGTATTTTCCAATATTATTCAATTTCCAAAAAACAAAAAAATGGTTAAGATTTCTGTTTCTTCTTGGAGAATTCGATGACATGATCAAATTAGAATCATCAGCCATAAATGCGACGATAGTTTTTGAATTTTGCCTATAGGTTAAGGTATCTTCTATACCCCCTAAAGATAACACAAAAAAAGTTACAGAAGGCCCTAAGATTGAACCTTGGGGCATCCCCAAACTTAATTGGCTGATGAGAGCTGATTGATGATTTGATAATTTCCTGTTATTTTTTTTTTTTTTTTTTTTTTAGATTTGTTCAAATGGGGTAAATTTCCACAGATTAGAGATGCTATTTGTCATAATAAAGAAGAAAACCAATTAAGAGCCGCTTTTAGATATTCCCAATGACATGAAGTATTTTTTCTAATAATTCTACTATATTTTTACACTGTCCGAGAACGCTTTGGAAAGGGTCCAATACATATACCAGCTGTATATTTTCCCTTTGTCAACCGAACTCAATAACAGATTCAATAAAAGAAACAGCGGCACTCACAACCGATCTTCCATTACCGGAATCCATGCTGATTATCATCTAAAATATTAAATTTTTTCCAAAAATTCAAGCTAATTGTAAATGGACTGATTTTTCATATACTTTAGAAATTGATAGGGAGAACAGATACTGGGCGATAGTTTGATACATTTTTCAGGGTCATTTTTTTATGTTAAAAAAAAGGGATTAATTTTTGCCTGTTTATTTTAATTTAGTTTGGAAAATGCCTGATACAAATGAAGAAATTATATAGGTGACCACAAAATTTTAACTGATGCTGGTTTTCACAGCTTTTTATTACACCCGTCACACAGGAATTTCATCATGCCCACTAGGAGTGATTTAATTTTTTTAAAAGGATTGTATGATTTTTTCCACCGATCCTTTTCATTAATCCAGTTTCATGTTCAAACTTTTGGTTTATTACAAACACTGGCATCAATTAAAATCAGTTTCCACATTCAATTCTCCCCATTTTGATTATTACTATTCTTAACATTCAAATCTGTTAACAATTTTACTAAAAATATATCATTAAACATATTTGCAATTTTTTTAGGGTCTACAACTATTTCTTGAATCTTGTTTTTAAAATTCTATATTTTTAATATGTTTTTCCCTTTCATTTTTCCCCCAAACTTCAGAGTTAATTATATCTCCAAGGCAGTTTTTTGAATGTAGATGTGTCGGAGTTATTCAATTTTGTTTTGAGAAATATTTGTTTTTATAGCTTTATTTAATTCTTTTATGTGTGTAAACATAGTCTTTTCCTGATCTAAATATGTTTTTAAACTATTTACTTCTTTTTATTTCCGATATTCCCTTTTGTTACATTGGATACTATGTTTTTGTTTATCTTTTAAAACTTTAGGAATCCATGTACATTTTTTTTAAGGACCAATGGTCTTGGCGTTGGTTGAGCAAGAAGCCTTTGTATAGTTAGTGCAGGGACAAGGGTGGGGAGAGACTCGACTAGGGTAGGTTAGCGGACAGCCGGATGAGAACAGCGGGGCGGAGAGGCGGAGGAGGAGGTATATCGGAGAGGCGAGACAAGAGGTGGGCAGGAGTTGATGGAGGGGGCACAGAAACGGACGTAGAGTTAAAAAAGGAGGGAGGGGCGGAGGGGCGACCTTAAGTGGGACTGGTAGGAAGAGGGGGCCAGGGTACCGGGGCGGAAACAGCTGTTAATTGAGTCGGTTAAGTGTTCATTAATATAGACAGAAGACGGACTGTACGCCCCGAAACTGATGTGAACTGCATCAAGGTTCCTTTTTTGACTTGGCGGGGGGCCTGAAGCCATTCGGACGGCGAAACTGTTTCGACTCACAAAGCGTACGACTATGTTATGTGGTGGAACGCGGCCTGACGGAACCTCCGGGGGATCCCAAGCGGTGTTGCTGCAGATCAAACGATCGTCGCTGTCTCGCCATTGGAGTTATTAATTGCTGGCTGCAAATAGCTTGCAAAACTGGCGAACACATTTTCATTTTGGTGACACTGGAACGCCGGATATTTCACAAGATTCTGCAAACCGACTGTACTGCTGCATGTCCTGGAATCTGTTCGCTTCAATGGTGGAGACTTCCTGCGATAGTGAAGTTACACTTAGTTTCGTAGCTGAGCACATTCGTCCCGCGCCTGCAACTCATTTTTCGGCTTTGGAGAGAATCGATGGATGACTCGGAAAAACGATTCCACCTATATTTGGCTATGTGTTTTTTTCTATTTCAGACAGTTTAGAGTGTCAAACTTTCATTTATTTTTTGTTTCAAAGATCGCCGAGTATTTAAATTTTAAGTAGTTGTATTAAAATCGCATCTGAGGTCTGTTTATAGCCCTCTCTATGAGTCTGAACGAAACAAATAACATCTAACAAACAAATATTTATTGGGCATTCCTACCTCGATTTAGCCAAAGCATTTGTGATTCCGTTGATTAGATACAAATTACTCCCCAAAAATTAAAATTAGTTTGGAATAAAAAATAATTCATTTAATTGGTTTGATAGTTATCTCGAAAAATCGTAGGCCAAATAACCAACAATTAGACGGAATGGTGCAGATTGCGGCATTAGGGGGGGGGGGGGGGGGGGGGGTAAATCTGTGCATCTTGTAAAATTATGGGATGTAAATTCCAGGGTAAAAGCACTTTAAGGAACCTTATTCTGTTTTTAATCTATATCAAAACAAATATTTATCTAAAATTATCGAATTTACTGGTAAAGCTTTCACTAATAACATCCCTAAATTTGCAAGACGCCGATACATCTCTGCTCTACAGGAAAAAATCTTTTTTACCCCAAGGGGTCCCATTGGGAAAGCAGTTTTTCCAAAAAGACGCATAGTGGACCTTTCACATCTAATAAACCCCGAGTAAATGGTTTGTTCCCCAAAATCAATTGCTTTCCCTTAACATTTAATCTAAGTCTAAATTTTACTAGCCTATTATTGCCCCTGAGAGACAGCAGTGACCACCTTAGGCGCATTAAAATTTAATTTTAAACTACACGACGTGAGGTGGAGATAATCCCACCAATTCTGGTTTGTCATTGCGGATCTTTAGAAAGGGTTTATAAATATAAATATTTAGGGGTTATATTGGAACAACAGAATGAAATTCATCTGCACAAGTTGCACTATGTTAATGTGTAGACTTTCGAAAACTCAGTTATGCTTTTCCGTCAACTGCATGACTTTTTTAACTTTAGAAGAAATAAGATTAGCTGTATTTTCGCATAAGTTCAATCACATTAATAGAGGGGGGGATCATAATGTGAGGGTGCTTATGTTATAGACAGTATTTTAAATCCACTGTTTGTAACACAGAAAGCCAATACTTAAAGCAGCACTGGGAAAAAATAGGCATTACGCAACGGAGGCGCTGTACACGCGAAATGGATGTATTTGGATAAAAGACAGCTGTTTGTTAGAGTAGTATAGTTGTATAAATCTTTTCAAAAAGTTACAGACGTATCTTCGATTTTCCCGAATCACCATTACGCAATGAAGAAATTTTACATCCTCCATATTTACACCCAGGATAAATAGAACTTTTTCAAAAACAAATACATTTTATGTTTCTCACATATATTTATAGAAAAATAACCAGAATTTCTCAAGGATATGTTTTTGTATAAATTAATCAACTTATAAAATAAAAAGTAAAAAACTGGTTAAAAAGTGTAGGCCCTGATTATAATGGAAAGTGATTATAAACATCTGATTACTGAATATTAAATAGTCCAAAATTGGATTACAGGATGAGGGATCGTGCTTTTATATTT
>NW_025785858.1:0-18285 GCF_021130785.1 Homalodisca vitripennis | reverse complement strand
ACAGTATTTAGTGTATAAGTGCGTCTACAAAAAACTCAAGTAGTATTTTGCAGTATCTACCTTGTTTAGGCACGTAAAACGCGATTACGTTCGAAATTCTGGTAAAATTTACGTGAAAATTGAGATTTCGGGTCCGATAGCGGTCAAACCGTTAGTAATAATGTTTACGCATCACGTGTGCAGGTTGGGAGATTTATCGCTACATAATATTTCTGTCAAATTAGTTGCAAGTAACTTTTAGCTCATAAAAATGTTGTTTTGCCCGTTAGTATGTCATGTATTGTAAGCACGACGTATCCAGTCTCGCCACGGGGAGGGCCGGCAAACACTGAGACCATATATATTATTAACAAAATTACAGCAATCGTTGGTTAATGATGTTCACTCATATCGTGTACAAATTTAGTTGTTTATATACTTGTGTCAAATGATTTGGTAATAACTTATTGAATATTGTTTACACATCACGTGTGCAAGTTGGGAGATTTAGCGGTACGTATATTTGTGTCAAATTAGTTAATAATAACTTATAGGTTTAATAAAAACTTGTTTGTCCGTTAGTTTGTCAATGCTATAAATGCAATCATGACGTATCCAGTCTCGCCACGGCGAGGCCCTCAAACACACGGAGACCATATATTATTAACGGAATTACAGTTATCGTCGTTATTCAATGATGTTCTTTCATATCTTTTACAAATTTGCATATTAAGTTCTGTGTATACTTGTGTCAAATGATTTGGTAATAACTTATTGGTGTTGAAACTTTTGTTTACCCGTTAGTTTGTGAAAGCTTTAACTGTGTCCTTTCTCGTGGGAAACACATTATCAAAGGTGTATAGTGTGGTCTACAATAAAGTTAAAATAATATTTTGCTGTACCTCCCTTGAGTAGGCCGTGAAACGCAATTATTACGTGCGAAATTCTTTTAATTTTTACGTGAAAATTGAGACTTTCGGGTCCGATAGCAGTCAAACCGTTACTAATAATGTTTACGCATCACGTGTGCAAGTTGGGAGATTTTAGCGGTACATATGCTTGTGTCAAATTAGTTGCTAGTAACTTTTAGTTGATAAAACTGGTTCTTTACCTGTTAGTTTTGTCAATGCTCAAATACGGAGACCAAATAAATAAATAAGATAAATAGCAATTTGAGGCAAAAATTTTGTTTTTTGCACCGTGGTTGTCCAATGCTTCTTACAATAGTGTATAGCCGGTCTCAATACAGAGAGTCCGGATAATACTTCAAAATATTTAGAAAATATTTATTATTCGGTGATTAAAGTTGATACCTCTTAGTGGAACAATTTCGTTTGCAATTAGAAATAATTTACTGGTCTGTAATTGTGTATTTATTGGTATTAAAAGTTATTATACTTTTGATTGCGTGTTAGTTCTCCAATGGTTTCAATTTTTTCGTGGTTTATGCTGTCTCATTGAGACCATATATCATTACCACATTAATTAATATTGTTCTCGCATAACGTGTGCAAGTTCAGAGAATTAGCGGTACATACGAGTGTACTTGTGTCAAATTATGTGCTAGCAACTTATAATCGATAACACTGTTGTTTGCCCGTTAGTTTGTCAATGCTTTAAATGTAAGCATGACATATCCAGTCTCGCCACGGGGAGGCCGGCAAACATGGAGACCATATATTTACATGAAACCTATTTACATCGACGAGGAGTTTTGTTTTGGCAGACCCTCTAGCCTACTGCCTTAGGAATCAGAACGGGGAGTTTTGTTTTGGCAGATCCCCTTGCCTACTGCCGTATCAATCAGAACGGGTAGTTTTATATATTGTACAAAAAACTTATTTACAACGACGAGGAGTTTTGTTTTGGCAGGCCCTCTAGCCTACTGCCTTATCAATCAGAACGGAGAGTTTTGTTCTGGCAGGTCCCCTAGCCTACTGCCTAGTCAAATCACGACGGGGAGTTTTGTTTTAGGCAGGCCCCCTAGCCTACTGCCAGTGTTAATCACGACGGGGAGTTTTGTTTTGGGCAGGCCCCCTAGCCTACTGCCAGTGTTAATCACGACGGGGAGTTTTTGTTTGGGCAGGTCCCCTAGCCTACTGCCAGTGTCAATCGGGTTTACTGAAGAAGTTCGCCGTACACGATGTTCTTTGCGTAGTAGGCAACTTCATCACATACCCTATCAGGACGGACAAGGACAACGATGTCTTACTGGGCGTCGAACTCTACTTAACAGGACGTACAACTGGCCGTGGGTAAAACAGTCAGTGCGAAGGTCGACTCCGACAAGATCGATTGTCTGACCTTGGCTCTTGTGACCAGTCATCGAGTATGCCAGCATCAGAGGAAACTGACGTCGCCGGACAAGTAAACGGCGAACCTTCAAACGATCGCGAACCTAAAGATTATTCTGGGAATGCCGATAGGTTTGCGCGTCGTGAGGGCGTCTGACGGTAATCAACCGGTGGGTTATAGCCGTCACACAATGACCTTAGTGCCATTAACGAGTCCGTCGGCGATGTTAAGATTCCTCATGATGAGACACACTGAACCGATCTTGAGTCGCAGCACGTGATCTGGAATACCCTTGCCTGTAGCCTGGTTTAGCAGATTAAACTTCGATGCCAAGATGATCATCGTTCTCAGTGTCCACAGAATCAGAATCGGCGCTTCTCAAACTCATGAAGGCGACTATCAACGGAGTCCAGGATGATGTCGTTGATTTCCTTGACGTTCACATTCATGGTAGAGAGGATCGCGCGACGAGCACACTGATCGGGATCCTGGAGGACTTCAACAGGAAAGACTTTGGAGATTAGGGCTTGTAAAGAAGTAACGAAATTTACTCCGGTCAGAGGAATTAAGAGCGCCACTCTTATATCCTACTTACTCTCGCTTATATCCTCCTCTGTCACAGGATATAAGGCATCGTGCACAAATACATTTTCTTCAACGGCTACGGTTTGGCCCTGGATGGAGAATTCGGCTGGAAGTTCATCAGTGCACAAGTACCGATTTCCACCCATACGATTCTGATCTCTTAATGTTCTGTAAATACAGTCACCAGCGATGAGAATCGTATCGATGGCCGTTGAAGAAAACTCAAAACCAAGCGCCTTCCATACAAGGGCACAAGCAGAATTCGAAGTGCACTGAGCGTTTTTTGCTCGTAGGAAATAACTGTTCGTCTCCCTGATGGAAGGAGCCCTTCACAACACAAGAGAAAGACATTGTTATGTTAAATAAACTGTAATACAAAATATAAAAGGAACTGTAGAGTTTGTAAAAAGCGAGAAAAGAAAACGGAAAGGAGAGCAAATTCGTATATGAATAGGTAAACCAAGAGGTTACTGTCAAGTGAAAAGAGATTAAATCTGAAACCAATAAGAAAGCGAGAAAATTTAAACAAAAAACGATGTTCACTCTTTCCCTATCTACTAATGTTGCTGGCACCCACCTTTTGCAACTGAACCGTTCAAGGTAGGATAAAACTAATCGTGATTACTATCAACTTAGTATAGAATAAAAACCAATAAATAAACGAATCAAAACATATGAAATAATATAAAGGTTTTCCTAACAAGAGCCTGCCTATCTTGCCTTGTTACGTACCGTACAGAGCTCGCTACTCTAAAATAAACTTAAACTAGTAAGACAAAAATGAAGAGGAAACTGTAGTGTTTGTAAAAAGTGAGAAAAGAAATCGGAAAGGAAAGGAAAAATCGTATATGAATAGGGAGACCAGGATATTAACTGTCAACTAAGAAGAGATTGAATCTGAAACCAGTAAAAATGTCAGACAATTTAAACCAAAGGCGATGTTAACTATGTCCCTATCTGCCAATCTGATGTTGCTGACTGCGACTAAACCGTTCAAAGTAGAATAAAAGACCAATCGCGATAGTTATCAACGTAGGATAGAATAACCACCAAGAAATGAAAAGAATCAAAGATAGGTGAAATAATATAAAACGTTTACTGTTCATAATCTGCCTATTTTGCTCTGTTGAGTACCGTACAGAGCTCGGTGCTCCATCCCTTACTACCATCTCTGT
Source organism: Homalodisca vitripennis (assembly GCF_021130785.1). Taxonomy (NCBI): domain Eukaryota; kingdom Metazoa; phylum Arthropoda; class Insecta; order Hemiptera; family Cicadellidae; genus Homalodisca; species Homalodisca vitripennis. Next base: position 14,251 of record NW_025785858.1, on the reverse strand, counting down.
CCCTAACTATTGGTCAATTTTAACGTGTTTTCGACTCATTTTGAGGGGTTTAAAATAAAAAAATTCCGGTTTTCAGACTTTTTCCCGGTGGTTTCACGGCAAAAGCCAACTACGTGCCAAATTTCGTGTTTCCAGCACTTCTAGAAGTACCTTAGAATTTGTATACGTGAGTGAGTTTACACATGCGGCTGTATATATATTAGACTCGCCTTCGGCTCGCTGGGGGCTACGCCCCCAGGCCCCCATTTGGGTATTGGCTAACTTCGGGGATAAGCGGAATTCGGGGACAGGAGCGATTTGGTTGGTGGTTCAATTCGGACTTGATGTTTTCGGTTTACGTGTCCCCTACTGTGTCATTTCTCGTGGTAAAACACATTATTAAACAGTATTTAGTGTATAATGTTGTCTACAAAAAACTCAAGTAGTATTTTGCAGTATCTACCTTGTTTAGGCACGTAAAACGCGATTACGTTCGAAATTCTGGTAAAATTTACGTGAAAATTGAGATTTCGGGTCCGATAGCGGTCAAACCGTTAGTAATAATGTTTACGCATCACGTGTGCAGGTTGGGAGATTTATCGCTACATATATTTCTGTCAAATTAGTTGCAAGTAACTTTTAGCTCATAAAAATGTTGTTTGCCCGTTAGTATGTCATGTATTGTAAGCACGACGTATCCAGTCTCGCCACGGGGAGGCCGGCAAACACTGAGACCATATATTATTAACAAAATTACAGCAATCGTTGGTTAATGATGTTCACTCATATCGTGTACAAATTTAGTTGTTTATATACTTGTGTCAAATGATTTGGTAATAACTTATTGAATATTGTTTACACATCACGTGTGCAAGTTGGGAGATTTAGCGGTACGTATATTTGTGTCAAATTAGTTAATAATAACTTATAGTTAATAAAACTTGTTTGTCCGTTAGTTTGTCAATGCTATAAATGCAATCATGACGTATCCAGTCTCGCCACGGCGAGGCCCTCAAACACGGAGACCATATATTATTAACGGAATTACAGTTATCGTCGTTATTCAATGATGTTCTTTCATATCTTTTACAAATTTGCATATTAAGTTCTGTGTATACTTGTGTCAAATGATTTGGTAATAACTTATTGGTGTTGAAACTTTTGTTTACCCGTTAGTTTGTGAAAGCTTTAACTGTGTCCTTTCTCGTGGGAAACACATTATCAAACAATATGTAGTGTATAGTGTGGTCTACAATAAAGTTAAAATAATATTTTGCTGTATCTCCCTTGAGTAGGCCGTGAAACGCAATTACGTGCGAAATTCTTTTAATTTTTACGTGAAAATTGAGACTTCGGGTCCGATAGCAGTCAAACCGTTACTAATAATGTTTACGCATCACGTGTGCAAGTTGGGAGATTTAGCGGTACATATGCTTGTGTCAAATTAGTTGCTAGTAACTTTTAGTTGATAAAACTGTTCTTTACCTGTTAGTTTGTCAATGCTCAAATACGGAGACCAAATAAATAAATAAGATAAATAGCAATTTGAGGCAAAAATTTTGTTTTTGCACCGTGGTTGTCCAATGCTTCTTACAATAGTGTATAGCCGGTCTCAATACAGAGAGTCCGGATAATACTTCAAAATATTTAGAAAATATTTATTATTCGGTGATTAAAGTTGATACCTCTTAGTGGAACAATTTCGTTTGCAATTAGAAATATTTACTGGTCTGTAATTGTGTATTGATTGGTATTAAAAGTTATTATACTTTTGATTGCGTGTTAGTTCTCCAATGGTTTCAATTTTTTCGTGGTTTATTCTGTCTCATTGAGACCATATATCATTACCACATTAATTAATATTGTTCTCGCATAACGTGTGCAAGTTCAGAGAATTAGCGGTACATACGAGTGTACTTGTGTCAAATTATGTGCTAGCAACTTATAATCGATAAAACTGTTGTTTGCCCGTTAGTTTGTCAATGCTTTAAATGTAAGCATGACATATCCAGTCTCGCCACGGGGAGGCCGGCAAACATGGAGACCATATATTTACATATTTACAGGAAACCTATTTACATCGACGAGGAGTTTTGTTTTGGCAGACCCTCTAGCCTACTGCCTTAGGAATCAGAACGGGGAGTTTTGTTTTGGCAGATCCCCTTGCCTACTGCCGTATCAATCAGAACGGGTAGTTTTATATATTTACAAAAAACTTATTTACAACGACGAGGAGTTTTGTTTTGGCAGGCCCTCTAGCCTACTGCCTTATCAATCAGAACGGAGAGTTTTGTTCTGGCAGGTCCCCTAGCCTACTGCCTAGTCAATCACGACGGGGAGTTTTGTTTAGGCAGGCCCCCTAGCCTACTGCCAGTGTTAATCACGACGGGGAGTTTTGTTTTGGCAGGCCCCCTAGCCTACTGCCAGTGTTAATCACGACGGGGAGTTTTGTTTGGGCAGGTCCCCTAGCCTACTGCCAGTGTCAATCGGGTTTACTGAAGAAGTTCGCCGTACACGATGTTCTTTGCGTAGGCAACTTCATCACATACCCTATCAGGACGGACAAGGACAACGATGTCTTCTGGGCGTCGAACTCTACTTAACAGGACGTACAACTGGCCGTGGGTAAAACAGTCAGTGCGAAGGTCGACTCCGACAAGATCGATTGTCTGACCTTGGCTCTTGTGACCAGTCATCGAGTATGCCAGCATCAGAGGAAACTGACGTCGCCGGACAAGTAACGGCGAACCTTCAACGATCGCGAACCTAAAGATTATTCTGGGAATGCCGATAGGTTGCGCGTCGTGAGGGCGTCTGACGGTAATCAACCGGTGGGTTATAGCCGTCACAATGACCTTAGTGCCATTAACGAGTCCGTCGGCGATGTTAAGATTCCTCATGATGAGACACACTGAACCGATCTTGAGTCGCAGCACGTGATCTGGAATACCCTTGCCTGTAGCCTGGTTTAGCAGATTAACTTCGATGCCAAGATGATCATCGTTCTCAGTGTCCACAGAATCGGCGCTTCTCAACTCATGAAGGCGACTATCAACGGAGTCCAGGATGATGTCGTTGATTTCCTTGACGTTCACATTCATGGTAGAGAGGATCGCGCGACGAGCACACTGATCGGGATCCTGGAGGACTTCAACAGGAAAGACTTTGGAGATTAGGGCTTGTAAAGAAGTAACGAAATTTACTCCGGTCAGAGGAATAAGAGCGCCACTCTCTTTGCCCTCCCCGAAAGTTGTGGACGGAACAGTGCCGTTGCCTACTGCGAGAAGGAAGTCGGAGTAGTCAACGGAACTGCTCGTCCTATGTGGTGTGGTCAGAGAGAAGATGCGGAACAGTCGCCACAGTCGCGAGGCCCGAAGAGAAACGCACGCAACGGCAGCTGCCGTCCGCGCTTTTACAACGACAGGCGCGATCTGCCGGAAGTCACCAGAGCACAGAAAGATCTTCCCACCGAATGGCTCATCGCGGTTCATGAGATCTCGAAGCGAGCGGTCGAGGATCTCGAAGATGTAGCGATGGGCCATTGGGGCCTCGTCAAAGACGATGAGCTGTGCGGCTCTGATGAGTTCCGCGCGCTGGGACCCGTTGGTTATGTTCCACACGCCAGTTCCGTCGCCAAGATCGAGCGGAAGCCGAAACATGCTATGGGCTGTTGAGCCACCCGGCATATTCCCGGCAGCGATGCCCGAACTGGCGACGGCTAGTGCAACCTGCCGACCACTACGCACGTGTGCCAGTATGACACGAATTAGGGAAGTTTTGCCATAACCCCCAGGACCGTCAAGGAAGATGGCCCTCGAGGATTGGCGGTCGCCGGGGTTGTCGAGAAGGGAATGAACATGATGTAAAACGCGTCTCTGATCTTCTGAGAGCTTGGGTTCCCATTCCTCGACAATGGCCTGCTGTTGGTTCTCGCCGTACTCCAACAGTTCCCTTCCCAATTCAGTCGTGTCATCCTGCACGTCGGGGAGACCACAATCCACCAAAGACAGTCCCTGTCGTCGTAGACATCGGTCAATTTCAACCAAGGACAGTTTATATGCTTTTTCTGGGTCAAGAGGGTTTCTTTCTAAGTGGTCCTCGCATAGGGTGTCGCGGAATGCGTCCCATAGAATAGCTGCAGGAGCACCCATGTTACAAAGAAGCACAAAGAAGGAACGCAGCCTTGTAGCAATCATGAATTCAGAGGCTTCGCGCATAGCAGCACGGTACTCGTCTTCGTGTTCTACCAGGCCGAGCTGACGACAAACCTCCTGGAAAGTGCGACAATCAGGACCACCGCGCGACAGGAGGTCAGAGTAGCCTCGACAAGGTATCGACATCAGAAGCATACGTAAGTAGTAGAGCTCTCCACGGTTGGGGGAGATCCAACAGAGTCTACATACTTTCTCTCCACGCTGGCGAGCTGTGACGAAGTGCTTGCCGTCTGGATAGACGTATACTTCTTCATTCTTGCTAGGTTGTTTTGTATGCATAATAAAATTTTCATAAAAAGACAGGTACGTTAGGTAGTTGAAGATTGAATTGAGTGGTCTATTGAAGTACAATATTAACTTTGAGCTTGCTCTACTAATCGCGTCTGCAAGGTCACCGGGGCGGAAAAAGACGTGTTTGCCGCCCTTCAAGATGGACCGGTAGACACTCGACTGTGGGCTCAGATTTAGAGATTGGGAAGTCTAAGAGACGCCAACATGCATCGCTTGCACCTACCATTCTCTTCGTTACGTAGTGTTCTACCTCGTCCTCTTGTTTTCCCAAAGATGTGACGGTGACATTTTGAAGAGATCCACCCTTCATCAGATATTTAAATAAGTATTTGATGACACGACGAGTAGACGCAAGCTCCAAGTTAATATGTGCCTCGTATTTAAGCAACAGAGCTGCATTATACGGTACCACCCAACCGTCATGGACCGTTATCGATTTGTTTCGAGATGTAATAGTACCTATGTTTTTATAATCCCGTCTGTATTGCACGTAGCCTCTGTCGTCAACGTGTGTGGTCTGCCAGGAAGGCTTTGGGAAATGTTTAGTGCAGTGACCTTTCGTGGAATCCCAGCAGGGGAAGTCGGTGCGATATTCTGTACCACAAGGGCCGTGAATCATGTGTTGCAGCACCAACTTCCTGAGTCTCCCACCGGCTTCTTCAACCGAGGGAATGTCTGCGCGAATAACGGAATCGATTTCGGGTGCCTGAACGGGACCGTCTCCGTCAATCTTGAATACAATGTGGGCGTGGGGAAGGCCCCTCATTTGCATCTCGATGACGTAGACGATATAGATCGTTCGGCCAAACATCGCTCCGCTGCGCAGATCCCGCAGAAGCTCGAGGAGTTTGATCTGGAAGACTCTGCAGGCTGTGCTTGGGTCACTGCGACCACTGCCGTGGGGACAGGCTCTCTTATTTTCCTCCCAAGTCGCGCTGTAAGTGAATGTGAGAAAATACGTCGGTGAGCCCAGACGTGTTACGAGAGCCATTGCATTCTCGTAATGAATCTTCATGTATCTGGGCCCACCGGTAAACGAACTTGGAAGGTAAATTTTTCCAGGCTTTGCGCCACCCTCGCCTTGTACGGTTTCATCACGTGTGATGTCTTCCCTAACCTGTCTTCCTGCCGGAGCATTGCGTTGAGCTTCCAGAATCTCGTTTAGTTGGCCTATCCGCATGGCATTTTGGACTGACGACCTTGACTGTGAGAATTTAATAAACCGCAGTCGCTCTTCTTCATATCTCGCAAACATCTCGACCTGCCAGGCCTGCGAGAGACGGCCGAGATATGAAAACCGAGGACTGGACAACAAGAGACAACGCGTGTAGTTGTACTGCGAAAGCTTTTTTCCCGTTGTTATCAAGAAGGCCAATTTGCCAACCCAAAGTGCCATGTGGATAGAGCAGTGGGTACTGGAAGGGCTCCATGAGAGGACTGAACAGATCAATCGTTGACGGCCTTCCAGCTTTCACTTTCCAGACGGTGAGTCGTCGTGGTTCGGTCACTGCTTCGTCAGTGCTGAGAACAGCGTGCACCTCAACACCCCTATTCCTGTCGCCAAGAACATTACCATGAGTAGCTCGACTTGTTACCTGGAACTCCAAATGAGCGTTTACCGATGGCTCATTACCTAATCGCCGGAAATCACCGATGAAAGGATTGATCGAATCCAAGTAATTGGCAATGGTGTCAATAGTTCCAACATCAAGTGATCTACCCATGGCAATGTTCCTGCGCTCTTCGCCGTCGTCAATGTATAGGCGGCACCGGTTAACAAATTGGACGTCTCCCACCTTAGTAGCAAACCGTTGGCCGGGAGCGTCCAAACTGTACACCTGATGGTACATTCTTCCTTCGATCTTGAAGAAAGAAAGTCCACTAGGGTGCCGATACCCACCAGAAATTTCGAGGGCGCAAAAAGAAAATAGGTCGTTGTAGGCGCGCGCTCTATTGAGGAAATGTCGATTTGAATAAAATGGTGCACTGAGAGGGGGCAAACGTGTTACGTTGTACGCACCTTCACCACAACACCATTTTTTCCTATCCTTTTCTTCCTCGAACAGACGTGCTTCGCAGTGTGAACATACAAATATATCATCTTCAAAAAGGCAGGTTTTTTTCAATTTGTATGCATTTATGTCGCATAACAACTTTCCGCTCCAGTGTGCCATAGGCCCTTGTGCAACAATGTTTCGAGCAAGTGAGTTAGGTAAATGTCGAAATTCGCTGATCTTTGGTTTCATCAGACGAAATACCTGAACCCTGTCCTGACCTGCGCCGGCATGTCGATCTTCGTAGCGCCGAACTGCGGCTCTGTTAACCTCGGGATGTCTCTCGGTATAACGACGAACAGCGTCACGATTGGTTTCAGGATTTTGCTGAGAGTATCGCTTTTTTTTCGCCTCTCTCACTTGCTCTTCTCTAGTAGTTTTCAGTATTTTCGGGCGTCCAGGTTTTATTTTCTTGGGTCTTCCAAAATCTTTAGGTTTTATTGCGGAATTGTTAGCGGTTTCGTGCATTGTGAGGTTTTGTATATTTTCACTGAATGTTGATGATCTAAATGTGAGTCTAGTAATAGAGTACTGTCTTACAGATCCATCAAGAGCAGCGTTGGACAACAACAACGAGGCCAAAGCAGGAAAAGTATCACACTGAAAGAGCCGTGCCAGGTTGTTGATATCATTTTCCAAATCATGTGTTCGATTTTCGTTTACTGGATGTGGATCAAATAGGTACAGTTGTTCCTGAGAGCGCCAAAAAGCAACTGTCACTGTTTGTCCAGTAAACAAAAATCCAATGTTTTGACTTTCCACGGCCATCAGAGATTCTAAAACATTGGACAGAGAGATAACACTTTCGCTTATATCCTCCTCTGTCACAGGATATAAGGCATCGTGCACAAATACATTTTCTTCAACGGCTACGGTTTGGCCCTGGATGGAGAATTCGGCTGGAAGTTCATCAGTGCACAAGTACCGATTTCCACCCATACGATTCTGATCTCTTAATGTTCTGTAAATACAGTCACCAGCGATGAGAATCGTATCGATGGCCGTTGAAGAAAACTCAAAACCAAGCGCCTTCCATACAAGGGCACAAGCAGAATTCGAAGTGCACTGAGCGTTTTTGCTCGTAGGAAATAACTGTTCGTCTCCCTGATGGAAGGAGCCCTTCACAACACAAGAGAAAGACATTGTTATGTTAAATAAACTGTAATACAAAATATAAAAGGAACTGTAGAGTTTGTAAAAAGCGAGAAAAGAAAACGGAAAGGAGAGCAAATTCGTATATGAATAGGTAAACCAAGAGGTTACTGTCAAGTGAAAAGAGATTAAATCTGAAACCAATAAGAAAGCGAGAAAATTTAAACAAAAAACGATGTTCACTCTTTTCCCTATCTACTAATGTTGCTGGCACCCACCTTTTGCAACTGAACCGTTCAAGGTAGGATAAAACTAATCGTGATTACTATCAACTTAGTATAGAATAAAAACCAATAAATAAACGAATCAAAACATATGAAATAATATAAAGGTTTTCCTAACAAGAGCCTGCCTATCTTGCCTTGTTACGTACCGTACAGAGCTCGCTACTCTAAAATAAACTTAAACTAGTAAGACAAAAATGAAGAGGAACTGTAGTGTTTGTAAAAAGTGAGAAAAGAAATCGGAAAGGAAAGGAAAAATCGTATATGAATAGGGAGACCAGGATATTAACTGTCAACTAAGAAGAGATTGAATCTGAAACCAGTAAAAATGTCAGACAATTTAAACCAAAGGCGATGTTAACTATGTCCCTATCTGCCAATCTGATGTTGCTGACTGCGACTAAACCGTTCAAAGTAGAATAAAAGACCAATCGCGATAGTTATCAACGTAGGATAGAATAACCACCAAGAAATGAAAAGAATCAAAGATAGGTGAAATAATATAAAACGTTTACTGTTCATAATCTGCCTATTTTGCTCTGTTGAGTACCGTACAGAGCTCGGTGCTCCATCCCTTACTACCATCTCTGTCCCTAACTATTGGTCAATTTTAACGTGTTTTCGACTCATTTTGAGGGGTTTAAAACAAAAAAATTCCGGTTTTCAGACTTTTCCCGGTGGTTTCACGGCAAAAGCCAACTACGTGCCAAATTTCGTGTTTCCAGCACTTCTAGAAGTACCTTAGAATTTGTATACGTGAGTGAGTTACACATGCGGCTGTATATATATTAGATTCTTACAGCTATATTCAAAAGCTTTAGTTTTGTACCAATATTGATAGTATTTAGTTTGTTACGCGATCAATAAATAAAAAAGTATTACTTGCCCATATATCGGCACTTGGCCGTATTCACGTGTACCGCCCTTGCCGATATCTCGGCAGTTGGCCATATTCGTAACTACTCTGCTTGCCGATATGTCGGCACTTGGCGCTCAAAAGGGTTAATATTGAACTTAGCAATAGATTTCTATGTTTGTTGGATATATCGAGAATGAAAAATAAGCTATAGACTTGAAATTGTGCATGCAACTTCGACCAAGCCTGATATGTGTCATGACATTGTGTAGTCACTTTGTGTCGTCTGGCGTACGCGATTATAATGCTGACCTGATCTATAGTCCATGGCAATTATAGAATAATTTCTAACTAATAGTAATGTAACCTAAAAATTATATCTATTTGATTAAGGCAGTTGGAAAATGCAATGAACCAAATATAATGTTACAAAACAATTTTATTGGTTTTCATTTTAACACAAAATATAAAAATAAAAAAACTGAACTTAATTGTTGATTTTGTATTTTGGAGACCCTGAAGATCATTATTTTAACTACTATGCTAAGAACACAAGTCTCGAATCTTTTTAAAAGTTTAAATGTTTTCACGCATGAATGCTTACAATCACATTTGAGTGACTAAGAAAATTAAAAAAAAGAACAATTAAATTGAGAATTCACTCGTAAACATACAAATTTCTGAAAGGTGTTTGATTCAGAGTAGAAGCTAAAAACACAGTGGTACATTTTAAGAGGTTTGTTACATTGATTGCCTGCAATTTACAGTTCGAGGACTTTACCTGTGCGCGTGATCTTGAGTGTGTGGTGATAGGCGGGAGGGGTGGCGGGTTAGCATTATGCGCTGCGTCCTGAAAACATTTCCTCTGACTCATGGGTAAAACCCTCCTTTCAGGAATCGTATTGGCCCAAATAACTCACCACAGTCGCTAAAATCAGTCTGTTTTGTGACAGTGCTGATTGTGGTGCAATTAAATAATAAGATAATACCAAATAATAACAATAATAGGACTTATCCTTGTTTTTTCAGTTGTTATAGTGTTGTTTAAAGTGTTTTTGAAAATAATGTATTTATCAATACTAATCTGAAAATCGAAATCGTAAGTTTAAAGTCGTTTAAAGAGATTGTTGCGCCTTCATCTCAGCGGCTAGCACGTAAACGCAACCCGCCACACAGATAGCGTTTGTTTGTTGAAAGGGTAGTATTAGGGCTCTACGAGCACAGCTAAATTCCTTCAACTGTAATTGTGCTGCATCCTGCAACATACAGCTTTGTAAATGTAATTTAAATATTATGTATGCTGTACTAAACTACGGAAAGAGGTTTGAAATACAGTGATACAATTTAATAGGTTTGCCAGGTGCTGAACTAAATTAAATTCAGAGGAGTACGGAGCGAGAACGTGCGGACTGCTCATTCCACTATTCCAATACACGGGCTATGTGTAGTTGGCAGGAGGGGCCCCTCCATCCCCACTCTCACTCCGCCAGTCTTGATCACCCCATTTCTCTGCTGCATGACGAGCTCGTTCGCGCACCTGGCTCGGCTCGGGTCCCCCGCTCGGCAAATGTCGGAGGCGCTCGGTAAGTTCCGATTCCTTCCACAGCAACTACTCATTGCCCTCCATACAACTGATTTTGCCAGCGCTCCAAGCGGATTTTTGAAACATCGTACTGCGATTTTCTTGCCTGTGGTTTAGCGCATCCTTAATGCATTTGTAAGCAGTTTTTCGTTTTTTGGCAGAAGGGCACGTCAAGTCTTTCTCTTCTCAAGGCGAACACTGGGGCCCTCTTCTCCTTGGACGTCTCTCTCTCGATGCTCACGTGGCAGGTCATCCCCCAAAGTCTTCTTTATGGCCTCTCTTACGTCTCTTTGAAGACTCGGTGTAGCTAGTCTCTTCTGAAGGTGGGGAACAATCAGTCTGTATCCTAGTTCTTTGACAAATTCAAAGCGAGTCATTACAGGTACATCTTCAGTATCAGTAATCTGAGTCATCTACTACACTGCTGTCATCTTCGGAATCTTCTGAATAGTCACCATGAAGGTGCCTGCCGATGTAATCACTAAAATTTGGATCACGTGGATCCAAGTTTTTTGATCATCGATTTGAATGATCCATTGTACTTTACCACTTTCTAAATAAACGTTCAAAAATCTAATAATGTATACAAGTACTTATACAAGTTTACATTAAGCAACAGGTAAATACCAGAAACCGGATCATTGTAAAATAGCAATAACAAAAACACGAAGTACACACAACCAAAACCTCCGGTATGAGAGACCTCGAATCGTTAAAACGTAAACCGAAACTATCGGTCACTGAGAGCGGCACGTTTTTCAATATCAGTCAATATAGGAAGAACGCCACGCTGAAACTAAACAAAGAACTGCATGCGTGCTGTGGAGGGGGGAGGAAGGTACTGTTCAGGCGGGCAGCCGACGCTAGACAGTGTCGCCACTATTAGCAAATGAAATTCCCTTGCGGTCTATGAGACCGGGGTTTCGGTGATAGTGTTAAACGTTTCTACAGAAAAATTATTTTCTTTATACCAGTTACAAAAAATGGTTTAATTTTTTAATACGGTTTTCTATACGGTACAAAACATTACCTGTAGTAGTAAACATATATTACAATTATTACAAGACGATATTGATTCTCACCATCCCTATCTGTACACGGCAAGAGGTTTCATTTGTAATATACAAAATAGATGTGCAAAATGTTATTATTTAATTTTAAATATACACTTTTATTGCAAACCAATGATATAATGGTATAGTAATTCGCAACACTGCATTGTTTAATATTGAATATAATTGAAATGCGTACAAATACAGTACAGGGTTGTCCAAAAATATGTTACCACTTATATGGGTTTCACTTTTATTTTATTAACATAATAAACACACACTATTTTACAAGTCCAAATGAAGTTAATGTACTCATTCCACCTGTATTCCTTCGTTCATGTATCATCCAGGTAATTTAGAACCGCTAAGGAATAATGCGGTGGTGCGCCATCTTGCTGAAAGTAACCAGATGTTAGGATACGTAGGGGAAGATTGTCTACAACAAAATTTTGCAACATGTCTAGGTAAGAATCTCCCGTTACAGTCTGTGCATTAAAGAAAATATGGACCAAGTACTCCAAACTTCGAAATGGCCACACCATACGTTAACTTTTCGGAGAGGATCGTGTGTGCTCTCTTTCGATCATGGGGATTGTATGTACCCCCAAATGACGCAATTGTGCTTATTCACATTGCCGCTGACATGAAATGTGGCTTCATCCGACATAAAAGAACACAACATTAGGGTCTATGTTCGTCATTTCTAAGAACACTTCTGCAGCTCGTACACGAGCAATTTTATCAGCATCAGAAAGCGCCTGTACCATTTGAATGTGGTACGGCTTCATTCCCAGGTCTAAGTGAAGAATTCTTAAAACACTAGTCCCGCGCGATTCCGGTTTCCATTGCTACTCTTGTACTTGACTTCTTTGGGCTATTAATAATTGTGCCTGGAACATTTATGATTGTTATCTTCCGTTCGAATACTTCTGGGACGTCCACTGTTCCCTTTACAATCATTGGGTCACAGCCCCTGTGCGGTCAAATTTTCTCATGAATTCGACGGATAGTTAAACGACTTAATGGATCCTTCTGGAAACCATTGTTGAAATTTGTTTCTTACAAGTGAGGGAGATCCGAATACTTCCATCCAAGCTGCTACCTTTCTTCTCTCTTCCAAAGTAAGTCGGGTGGCCATATTTAATCTGCAACAACAAAAACTTAATGATTATATAATACCATTTAAGTGGTAACATATTTTTGGACAACCCTGTATAAGCCGGTTATAGCGTCGCCCGCATATAAAGTTGTAATAGCGCCACCCCGGTAAAAATCAGACCCCGTTTCGCCGCATATAAAGTTTCCCGCTTATTACGTTTATCCGCGTTTAAGGTACGGTTTCGGCTGCATTTCGACTTCTTATAACGTTTTTCAGTTGTATTGAGAGAGCATTTTGTATCCAGTTCAGTGAGAGAAAACGCCACTTTTGACATGACGTACCGTTCGCGCCGCCAGGATCTCGCCGCCAAAGGGTTGCGATCGCAGAAGGAGCGTGGTGGAGCGGGGCGCGGAGGTAGAGGGGGTAAGGACGTCTCTTAATTCAAGGTGGCAAGGACGTCTGCAGCATGCTCGGGCGCTGTCGGCGACGACGATTAGACTCCATCTTTCGACGCCGCTGCAAGTGGGGGCGACGCTATAACCGGATTATACTGTAATAACATATGCAATAATTACAGTTTTTTATGGTACATTTATTACGGTATTATATTGTTTTTTTGTGCACGTGTTTTTATAAATATGACAATTAAAACATAAATCCTTGTGCAAGAGACATAGTGTATCTGCAAAATGACAACTTTTCAGGAGAGCAGTTTAAAGAAATTACCGCATCTTTAACCGTTGTAACTGCCTACGCAAGCAAGCTAGAATTATGAAAAATGTGTTATCTAAAATGTAAAAATATATCATGCTTTGGTGTACTGGTTGTAAATAATTAATTTGTCCTTGTTTTATTTATCCACAGCTGTTCAAATCAGATACGAACACTATGTCTTAAAAAGAAAGTGGTTTTAAAGTCATTTACAACTCTATTATTATTTTTAAACTTCTTTTATTTACAAACAATGTATGATTTTTACAAGTAAAACGAAAGAGAAATAGCTTACAAGAACTTAAGTTATTAGCCTAATCTTAAAAAGATTAAGAATATTGACTTTGTAAATAGGAAAAATTAGTAGATTTTGAGAAAACAAAACCATGAGTGAACAAAACACAATAAAAATAATATCAATATTCATAATATAATACATAAATTTAATAAAATAAACACAATATTAGAAAAAAGCAAAATATGACTTTAAATTAAAATAATTTAAACCTAATAAAAATAAGCAAAATACACAAATTGTTAAATTTCTAAAACACATTGCTAAATTATTCAAGATAAAACCAATAGCAGTTACTTTGGCCATTCAATGATGACCCAAGTTTTTATAAAATTGCACATTTTCATTCCCTGTTATTATGGGTGTTGTTCTACCACAAAGCTCTAGGAGGCCATTGTATTTTTCTTTGCTAAGTGCTGGCTGGTCCTTTTTGTAGAGTCTTTTGGGCTTCATACCTTTTTTATATTTCCTTTGGGATGGTCAGACTATATCTTTGGCCAAGTGGCTTGACCTTGAAAAAATATTTTATTGGGCTCTTTCTTCAAAGTCATATACTCTAGCCATAGTGGGCCAGTTTCAATTTATTCTCATCATCGTGAAGACGCACAGAAAGAACCTTAAGTATTTTGGCATATCCCAAAAAGTTTATGAATTCATTGTTGTCTAAGCTGCATACTGTGTAGGGCTTGTTTTCTACGTGCCAGACGAATGATAAAATCCATCAACTGAGCTGGAACATAAA
>NW_025785857.1:0-19132 GCF_021130785.1 Homalodisca vitripennis | reverse complement strand
CTTAAAAAAACAGGAACTTTCCAAAACATCATTAAAATTATGAAATGGCTTAGATGAAAATAATTTTTCATAAGGAAATTAAAATAAATATTCATTGAATGGATTAGAAACGATGGTAAAAAATTTTAAGAATATTTTTAGAATATGTTATAATGCTGTATATACAATGAACATATTACTATAGAGACACATAAAAATCTACTGGTAGCAATGAAATAGTATTTAAAATAATTTGTAACTGGGAATGTATTCAATGTCATCGTTATATTTCAAAATAAAGCCTCCCTTGAATCAGCTCATTTCGTATATAGTTGTTTTACCTTAAACGATGAATCAACTACTTAAACTACTTAACTTATAGAATCCAATTTAGTTTAATTTAACTCAATCCTGATAAAAATCTAAGGAAACAATTTAAAACAATAGAATGGAATTCTGTGGTTAGTTTTATTTAGTGCAGATAGTACCATTAAATAAATAAATGTTTTGTGTTATTAAATAACAATGTACATTTTTAAATAGTTATTATTTCACAGTAGGTAATGAGTCCTATATTCTTTGTTTGAAGGTTATTTTTGACGATGGAAGGATTGTGAAGGAAACAGGATTTTTCCGGACATTTTGCCATCGTTTTAAGTGAAACAAAGAAAAACAGTAACACTACGTTTCGTCGAGATCTGCAATCCTGATCATCTTCTTCAGGTAAAGAACAAACCTAATTTACATAATTTTTTAAACACACTAGGTTAAAATAAACAAATCTTCCAAAAAGCGTTGTGGCACGTCCCCGAGTCAGGAATCTCAACCTACATGTTGTATGTCAACTTCACTAACACTAAAGAACATGCACTTAAAAAAAAAAACTAAACAAAACACCAATCATTAAAACTAAACTACGGAATACAGGTCACAATATGTCTTCACGTCGTCTACTCAAAAGCCATTTTTACGACTGACCACTTGGGGGTAGCCAATGGTAATCGTGACGGCCGGCTAAAACAAAGATTGGCGGAAATACAAGGGAAGGGTGAACAGTAATGGGACCCATTTTCGTTATTATTGGTTCATGCAAGATGAACTTCTTAAAACCATAATTGAGACTCCTCATTATGGTTTTATTGCAAAATAATCCGATCCGTTTGATACTTTTGGTATTCCTCTTTAGTTCCTTTTTTAGAATTGGCAACCAAAGCGGCCCTAATCTCGACTGATGGTGTGACTGATTGGTTGGTCCTGCCAATTTAAGTGTATGTTTGCCCATCAATAAATTTTCCTTTTGAAGAAATTGTGGTTCCCGATGTAAAATTATGTGGGCCTCTTACATCCCAATTCATATGATGGTCATTCGGAACCAAACAATGGTGTGCAATTTTTTGACCTTTTTCTGTGAAACCCCTATTCTCGTGTTTTTTCTTCTTTGTGTTCTTACTCTAATCTCTCTATTATGTTTAGTGGCTCTTTTTGTCTCGCCTATGTATTCCCTATTGCAAGCTACAATTTTATACTCGTAAACACGCATAGAGAGAGAGTTATTTGGAAACCGAGTGTGTGCCAAGTTTTGTTAGAGGTTTTGTTTTTTGACCTCGAGACTTTGTCCTAAGATGTTTGTGTGTTTTTAAACAGGCGGTTTCTAATTGTTTGTACTTTCTACCTACTCTTCTTATTTTCCTCCGATAATCCCCCGGCACATTAAGGGTATTGACATAAACGCAAACTTTATCACAATTCTGTTTTTCCTGACTCAGGAAATGATTCTTCCTCTGGTTCGTTTTGCACTTTTATTAATTACTAATTGAGGGTAATCCATTGCTTCTGAGATCCGATTCAATTTTCCTTAAATTCTTCTTTTAGGTCCATCTTTATCTGCTAGCACAAGCTCTTTGCTGTTGCTCTATCAAACAACCGAGTAGGCCTACTCCTTCTTTTTTTCTTTTTATTTTATTTTTTTTTTTTTTTTTTTATTTTTTGAGGACAGACTTTTTGATGGGTTGGATTATGATAATTTTAAATATTTTTCGCTGTGTGTGTTATACTTTCGAAAAAACAGTTTGTCTTAAAGTGACATCCCCTATCTGCTTAGATACACACTCTCCTCACATCCAAAAAGGGGAAGGCTTGGTTTTTGGACTATTCTTTTCCTTCCACTTCGCATTGTGAGGCGAGATGGAAGGAAGAAATACTGTTAAATGTGATTCAAAAATATTATTTAATTTCAATGTACTACCATGAAATAAAAAATAATCCAAAAGGTATCATCACCCACATACCTCCAACCAAATCTTCTGGTTTGAGAACTGAGTCTGAAGCCAAAGCTATTTGCGCTTCGAATGTCCTCCATAACAAAAAGATATTGGCGAAAATAAGGAGACAGTGGAGAATCCCATTGCCATGCGCCCTCCTCATCTTGAACGGTAAATTTTAAAACCCTCCTAAACCTCAGAAAGAAATTTGCATTGAGTGCATAGTTTCTAAGCAGTTCCATAATTACATGGCACGGGAAAGATTTAGTTCTATCCTTTAATGTTTGGTCCTTCTTTGAGAACCGTGGGATTTAATAATTTCCGAGAGTTTCTGGAACTGGTACATTTGTAAATAGACTTTCGACATCAAAACTTACCAGTTTGTCAGTTTCAGTCAACTTTAGGGATTTTGACTTCTCTACGAAATCCCTGGAATTTTTGATGAAAGAGTCAGTTTTTCCTACCAATGGTGTTAAGATGTCCAAGAGGACTTTAGACAATTCCCTGCAAGGTGAATCACGAGAACTAATGATGGGCCGGAAGAGGGATGGTAGGTTTGTGGATTTTGGGAAGGCCATACATATGGGGGATTTTGGAGTGGTGAGGAGTTAATTTAGATCTAAATTTATCTGAAAAAAATTCTTTATGTTTTCCTTAAGGTGTTTGCTACTTTGCGTTCAAATGAATCAGTCGGGTCTTTATTTAAAACTGTATATTTGCCAGTATTTAAAGTTTCCGCAATCTTTTCTTTATACGCTACTGAGTCAAGTACCACAGTAGCGTTGCCTTTTGTCGGCAGGTAAGATTTTGACCGTTGTCATCTTTCCCAAGGATCGACCTGGCCTTTTTCTCCTCTATTGTTAAATTGGGTTTTGTGGGAGGAATTTTTCTGAGTAAAAGACTGGCCTCGCAGCGGAAGCGGTCACCCTGTTCCTCAGGTAACTGTGAAACAGCCGACTCAATTCCCAGTTACGAAATCCAGTGCCTTTACCGATTTTTGTGCCACAGAAAAGTTTAAACCCTTGGATAATACTGATATTTCCGCTTCATTCAGGATTTTCGAAGAGAGATTGATTACGTTTTTATTATTTGCATCCGTATTCCACGTTGCCATCCTTAGGCAAATCACATTTTTTAGGCCTAATTTTTTTCCAGTTTGGAGGATTTTCTTTTTCTTATCTGTTTCAGAAACTTTTATATACATCTATTTTGGATGCTTTCGAGAATGTTGTTGAATTCTGTACCGATCAGTGTTTTTAATTCAGTTTTTTTTACACTCAATAACTATTTTGGAGGAGGTATGTTTTCACGATGATGATATGCAATTCTTTCTTTAAGTAAAGATTTAGAAGCAGAAGACAAAATTTTACTGGCTTTCCTACTATGAAAAGGAGTTTTTAGAGTTAACCCTATAGGCATAAGGTCTTCAACCTTACATTTATGCAAGAAAGTTAAATGATTAATGTGTTTAGTTAATTTAAGGATGCAAGCTCTCAAGGTCTTTGATTTGTTTACTGGATTCCGGGTCCGTACCGAGAATCAATTCTTTGTTTGAAAGGTTATTTTTGACGATGGAAGGATTGTGAAGGAAACAGGATTTTTCCGGACATTTGCCATCGTTAAGTGAAACAAGAAAACAGTAACACTACGTTTCGAGATCTGCAATCTGATCTCTTCTTCAGGTAAAGAACTAACCTAATACATAATTACAAACTAGGTTAAAATAAACAAATCTTACTAAAGCGTTGTGGCACGCCTGAGTCAGGAATCACAACCTACATGTTGTATGTCAACTTCACTAACACTAAAGACATGCACTTAATAAAAAAAACTATAAAAAACACCAATCATTAAAACTAAAACTACGGAATACAGGTCACAATATGTCTTCACTCGTCTACTAACCATTTACGGACTGACCAGAGGGGGTAGCCAATGGTAATCGTGACGGCCGGCTAAAACAAGATGGCGGGAAATACAAGGGAAGGGGAACAGGAATGGGCCCTTTCGTTATTATTGGTTCATGCGAGATGAACTTCTTAAAAACCATATTGTGACTCCGCATTGGTTTAATTGCAAATTATCCGATCCGTTTGATACTTTTGGTATTCTCTTTAGTTCAATTTTTTAGAATTGGCAACCAAAGCGGCCTAATCTCGACTGATGGTTGACTGATTGGTTGGTCTGCCAATTTAATGTATGTTGCCTCAATTAATTTCCTTTGAAGAAATGTGGTTCCCGATGTATTATGTGGGCTTCATCCCAATTCATATGATGGTCTTCGGACCAACAATGGTGGTGCAATTTTTGACTTTTCTGTGAAACCCTTTCTCGTGTTTTCTTTGTGTTCTTTTATCCTTATGTTTAGTGGTCTTTTTGTCTCGCCTATGTATTCCCTATTGCAGCTACATTTTATACTGTAAACACAGTTTTTGGAATCCTGTGTGCCATTTTTTGGTTTTGTTTTACGAGACTTTGTCTAAGAGTGTTGTGGTGTTTTAAACGCGGTTCTAATGTTGTACTTTCTACCTACTCTTCTAATTTTCTCCGATAATCCCGGCACATAGGGGATTGACATAAACGCAAATTTATCACAATTCTGTTTTTCTGACTCAGGAATGATTCTTCTGGTTCGTTTGCACTTATTAATTACTAATTGAGGGTATCCATTGCTTCTGAGATCCGATTCAATTTTCTTAAATTCTTCTTTTAGTCCATCTTTATCTGAGCACAAGCTCTTTGCTCTATCAAACAACGAGTAGGCTACTCCTTCTTTGACAGATTTTTGATGGTTGGATTGATAATTTAAATATTTTCCTGTGTGTGTTATCTTTCGAAAAAAACAGTTTGTCTTAAGGACATCCCTATCTCTTAATACACACACATCCAAAAAAGGGAAGCTTGTTTTGGACTTCCACTTCCATTGTGAGGCGGGATGGAAGGAGAAATACTGTTAATGTGATTCAAAAAATTATTTAATTCAATGTCTCCATGAGAAAAAATAACAAAGGTATCATCCACATACCTCCACCAAATCTTCGGTTTGAACTGAGCTGAAGCCAAAGCTTTTTCGCTCGAATTCCTCCATAAAGATATTGGCGAAAATAGGAGACAGTGGAGAACCCATTTGCCATCCCCTCATCTTGACGGTAAATTTTACCCTCTAACTCAAAATAATTGCATTGAGTGCATAGTTCTAACAGTTCCATAATTACTGGCACGGGAAGTTTAGTTCTATCCTTTAAATGTTTGGTCTTCTTTTGAGACGTGATTTAATAATTCCGAGAGTTTCTGGAACTGGTACATTTGTAAATAGGACTTTCGACATCAAAACTTACCAGTTTGTCAGTTTCAGTCAACTTTACGGGATTTTGACTTCTCTACGAAATCCCTGGAATTTTTGATGAAAGAGGTCAGTTTTTCCTACCAATGGTGTTAAGATGTCCAAGAGGACTTTAGACAATTCCCTGCAAGGTGAATCACGAGAACTAATGATGGGCCGGAGAGGGATGGTAGGTTTGTGGATTTTGGGAAGGCCATACATATGGGGGATTTTGGAGTGGTGAGGAGTTAAATTTAGATCTAAATTTATCTGAAAAAAATTCTTTATGTTTTCTTAAGGTGTTTGCTACTTTGCGTTCAAATGAATCAGTCGGGTCTTTATTTAAAAACTGTATATTTGCCAGTATTTAAAGTTTCCGCAATCTTTTCTTTATACGCTACTGAGTCAAGTACCACAAGTAGCGTTGCCTTTGTCGGCAGGTAAGATTTTGACCGTGTCATCTTTCCCAAGGATCGACCTGGCCTTTTTCTCCTCTATTGTTAAATTGGGTTTTGTGGGAGGAATTTTTCTGAGTAAAAGACTGGCCTCGCAGCCGGAAGCGGTCACCCTGTTCCTCAGGTAACTGTGAAACAGCCGACTCAATTTCCAGTTACGAAATCCAGTGCCTTTACCGATTTTTTGTGCCACAGAAAAGTTATAAACCCTTGGATAATACTGATATTTCCGCTTCATTCAGGATTTTCGAAGAGAGATTGATTACGTTTTTATTATTTGCATCCGTATTCACGTTGCCATTCCTTAGGCAAATCACATTTTTTAGGCCTAATTTTTTCCAGTTTGGAGATTTTCTTTTTCTTATCTGTTTCAGAAAACTTTTATACATCTATTTTGGATGCTTTCGAGAATGTTGTTGAATTCTGTACCGATCAGTGTTTTTAATTCAGTTTTTTTACACTCAATACTATTTTGGAGGAGGTATTTTTCACGATGATGATATGCAATTCTTTCTTTAAGTAAAGATTTAGAAGCAGAAGACAAAATTTTACTGGCTTTCCTACTATGAAAAGGAGTTTTTAGAGTTAAACCCTATAGGCATAAGGTCTTCAACCTTACATTTATGCAAGAAAGTTAAATGATTAATGTGTTTAGTTAATTTTAAGATGCAAGCTCTCAAGGTCTTTGATTTGTTTACTGGTTCCGGGTCCGTACCGAGAATCAATTCTTTGTTTGAAGGTTATTTTTGGACGATGGAAGGATTGTGAAGGAAACAGGATTTTTCCGGACATTTGCCATCGTTAAGTGAAACAAGAAAACAGTAACACTACGTTTCGAGATCTGCAATCTGATCTCTTCTTCAGGTAAAGAACTAACCTAATACATAATTACAAACTAGGTTAAAATAAACAAATCTTACTAAAGCGTTGTGGCACGCCTGAGTCAGGAATCACAACCTACATGTTGTATGTCAACTTCACTAACACTAAAGACATGCACTTAATAAAAAAACTATAAAAAACACCAATCATTAAACTAAACTACGGAATACAGGTCACAATATGTCTTTCACTCGTCTACTAACCATTTACGACTGACCAGAGGGGGTAGCCAATGGTAATCGTGACGGCCGGCTAAAAACAAGGATGGCGGAAATACAAGGGAAGGGGAACAGGAATGGGCCCTTTCGTTATTATTGGTTCATGCGAGATGAACTTCTTAAAACCATATTGTGACTCCGCATTGGTTTATTGCAAATATCCGATTCCGTTTGATACTTTTGGTATTCCTCTTTAGTTCATTTTTTAGAATTGGCAACCAAAGCGGCCTAATCTCGACTGATGGTTGACTGATTGGTTGGTCTGCCAATTTAATGTATGTTGCCTCAATTAATTTCCTTTTGAAGAAATGTGGTTCCCGATGTATTATGTGGGGCTTCATCCCAATTCATATGATGGTCTTCGGACCAACAATGGTGTGCAATTTTTGACTTTTCTGTGAAACCCTTTCTCGTGTTTTCTTTGTGTTCTTTTATCCTTATGTTTAGTGGTCTTTTTGTCTCGCCTATGTATTCCCTATTGCAGCTACATTTTATACTGTAAACACAGTTTTTTTGAATCCTGTGTGCCATTTTTTGGTTTTGTTTTTACGAGACTTTGTCTAAGAGTGTTGTGTGTTTTAAACGCGGTTCTAAATGTTTGTACTTTTCTACCTACTCTTCTAATTTTCTCCGATAATCCCGGCACATAGGGGATTGACATAAACGCAAATTTATCACAATTCTGTTTTTCTGACTCAGGAATGATTCTTCTGGTTCGTTTGCACTTATTAATTACTAATTGAGGGTATCCATTGCTTCTGAGATCCGATTCAATTTTCTTAAAATTCTTCTTTTTAGTCCATCTTTATCTGAGCACAAGCTCTTTGCTCTATCAAACAACGAGTAGGCTACTCCTTCTTTGACAGATTTTTGATGGTTGGATTTGATAATTTAAATATTTTCCTGTGTGTGTTATCTTTCGAAAAACAGTTGTCTTAAGGACATCCCTATCTCTTAATACACACACATCCAAAAAGGGAAGCTTGTTTTGGACTTCCACTTCCATTGTGAGGCGGATGGAAGGAGAAATACTGTTAATGTGATTCAAAAAATTATTTAATTCAATGTCTCCATGAGAAAAAATAACAAAGGTATCATCCACATACCTCCACCAAATCTTCGGTTTGAACTGAGCTGAAGCCAAAGCTTTTTTCGCTCGAATTCCTCCATAAAGATATTGGCGAAAATAGGAGACAGTGGAGAACCCATTTGCCATCCCCTCATCTTGACGGTAAATTTTACCCTCTAACTCAAAATAATTGCATTGAGTGCATAGTTCTAACAGTTCCATAATTACTGGCACGGGAAGTTTTAGTTCTATCCTTTAATGTTTGGTCTTCTTTGAGACGTGATTTAATAATTCCGAGAGTTTCTGGAAACTGGTACATTTTGTAAATAGACTTTCGACATCAAAACTTACCAGTTTGTCAGTTTCAGTCAACTTTAGGGATTTTGACTTCTCTACGAAATCCCTGGAATTTTTGATGAAAGAGTCAGTTTTTTCCTACCAATGGTGTTTAAGATGTCCAAGAGGACTTTAGACAATTCCCTGCAAGGTGAATCACGAGAACTAATGATGGGCCGGAGAGGGATGGTAGGTTTGTGGATTTTGGGAAGGCCATACATATGGGGGATTTTGGAGTGGTGAGGGAGTAGTTAATTTAGATCTAAATTTATCTGAAAAAAATTCTTTATGTTTTCTTAAGGTGTTTGCTACTTTGCGTTCAAATGAATCAGTCGGGTCTTTATTTAAAAACTGTATATTTGCCAGTATTTAAAGTTTTCCGCAATCTTTTCTTTATACGCTACTGAGTCAAGTACCACAGTAGCGTTGCCTTTGTCGGCAGGTAAGATTTTGACCGTGTCATCTTTCCCAAGGATCGACCTGGCCTTTTTTCTCCTCTATTGTTAAATTGGGTTTTTGTGGGAGGAATTTTTCTGAGTAAAAGACTGGCCTCGCAGCGGAAGCGGTCACCCTGTTCCTCAGGTAACTGTGAAACAGCCGACTCAATTCCAGCTACGAAATCCAGTGCCTTTACCGATTTTTGTGCCACAGAAAAGTTTAAACCCTTGGATAATACTGATATTTCCGCTTCATTCAGGATTTTCGAAGAGAGATTGATTACGTTTTTATTATTTGCATCCGTATTCACGTTGCCATCCTTAGGCAAATCACATTTTTTTAGGCCTAATTTTTTCCAGTTTGGAGATTTTCTTTTTCTTATTCTGTTTCAGAAACTTTTTTATACATCTATTTTGGATGCTTTTCGAGAATGTTGTTGAATTCTGTACCGATCAGTGTTTTTAATTCAGTTTTTTTACACTCAATACTATTTTGGAGGAGGTATTTTTCACGATGATGATATGCAATTCTTTCTTTAAGTAAAGATTTAGAAGCAGAAGACAAAATTTTACTGGCTTTCCTACTATGAAAAGGAGTTTTTAGAGTTAACCCTATAGGCATAAGGTCTTTCAACCTTACATTTATGCAAGAAAGTTAAATGATTAATGTGTTTAGTTAATTTAAGATGCAAGCTCTCAAGGTCTTTGATTTGTTTACTGGTTCCGGGTCCGTACCGAGAATCAATTCTTTGTTTGAAGGTTATTTTTGACGATGGAAGGGATTGTGAAGGAAACAGGATTTTTCCGGACATTTGCCATCGTTAAGTGAAACAAGAAAACAGTAACACTACGTTTCGAGATCTGCAATCTGATCTCTTCTTTCAGGTAAAGAACTAACCTAATACATAATTACAAACTAGGTTAAAATAAACAAATCTTACTAAAGCGTTGTGGCACGCCTGAGTCAGGAAATCACAACCTACATGTTGTATGTCAACTTCACTAACACTAAAGACATTGCACTTAATAAAAAAACTATAAAAAAACACCAATCATTAAACTAAACTACGGAATACAGGTCACAATATGTCTTCACTCGTCTACTAACCATTTACGACTGACCAGAGGGGGTAGCAATGGTAATCGTGACGGCCGGCTAAAACAAGATGGCGGAAATACAAGGGAAGGGGAACAGGAATGGGCCCTTTCGTTATTATTGGTTCATGCGAGATGAACTTCTTAAAACCATATTGTGACTCCGCATTGGTTTATTGCAAATATCCGATCCGTTTGATACTTTTGGTATTCTCTTTAGTTCATTTTTTTAGAATTGGCAAACCAAAGCGGCCTAATCTCGACTGATGGTTGACTGATTGGTTTGGTCTGCCAATTCTATATGTATGTTGCGCTCAATTAATTTCCTTTTGAAGAAATGTTGGTTCCCGATGTTATTATGTGGGCTTACATCCCAATTCATATGGATGGTCTTCGGACCAACAATGGTGTGCAATTTTTGACTTTTCTGTGAAACACCTTTCTCGTGTTTTCTTTGTGTTCTTTTATCCTTATGTTTAGTGGTCTTTTTGGTCTCAGCCTATGTATTCCACTATTGCAGCTACATTTTATTAACTGGTAAAAACACAGTTTTTTGGAATCCTGTGTGGCCATTTTTTGGTTTTGTTTTTACGGAGGGACTTTGTCTAAGAGTGTTTGTGTGTTTTTTAAACGCGGCTTCTCCAATGTTGTGACTTTCTACCTGACTTCTTCTAATTTTTCTCCGATAATCCCGGCCACCATAGGAGGATTGACATTAATGATTGGTTGTTTTTTATAGTTTTTTTATTAAAGTGCATTGTCTTTAGTGTTAGTGAAAGTTGACCATACATACATGTAGGGTTTGTGATTCCATGACTCAGGCGTGCCAGCAAAACGCTTTAGTAAGATTTGTTTTATTTATTAACCTAGTTTTGTATAATTATGTATTTAGGTTAAGGTTTCTTTACCTGAAAGAAGAGATCAGATTGCAGAATTCTCGAAAAATACGTAGTGTTAGCTGTTTTCTTGTTTCACTTAACGATGGACAAAAATGTCCTCGGAAAACATCCTGTTTCCTTCAGAGTCCTATATGCATAGAATACTACCGAGAGGACCAGCCCCTACTGACGGTGGAAATGTCCAGGGGAGCGCGGGGGGTGGTTGGTAGCGGCCACAACTCCGCAGTCTAAGACACCACACCACCCGTCAAGAATCACAGGACAGTGGGAGTAATGGGTTTGTAAGGTCCAACCGAAATGTGATATTTTGACAAGGAGGGGCGGATGATGGTCGTATCTTGGTCGTAAGGCGACTCGCAAATGTCC
Source organism: Homalodisca vitripennis (assembly GCF_021130785.1). Classification (NCBI taxonomy): domain Eukaryota; kingdom Metazoa; phylum Arthropoda; class Insecta; order Hemiptera; family Cicadellidae; genus Homalodisca; species Homalodisca vitripennis. The sequence continues at coordinate 7,813 of NW_025785857.1, read as the reverse complement.
GCAAACCCTTGCATAACTGTTTTTGACAGACCCCCGGTGAAATATTCTCCGCCTTTGATATTGTGACAAATATAATTTCCACCCCGAAATGCATTTAGCTGAAACTTGGAAAAAAACACTTAAACAATGGTCTTTCGAGTTTCGGCGTTTGTTATCATCGCATATCACAAAACAATTGGTAATGTACTCAGTGTGCTAATCTGGGTTTATTTAAATTACACGGTTGTTAATTAACACAAATTTATTATGTAATATGGATTAGTTATATATTATGTTCTATCGACAGTTTTAAATAGCTGTAGAAATAATAGCAAGAGTAGTGTATGAGCCTAAAACTTAATATCAATAATATTTGGTTGAATGTAACTCATTTCGCCGGCACGAGGAATGCCCACGATTATTCAACAGATCGCTTTAAATTCCATCGATTATTTTTTATAAAATCCACTGCAAACTACATTTTAATATGACAATTAATTAATCAAGTATATATAAGTGACAATAGCCTACTTCAGATCTCTCACTCTGTCTAATGAGAATTATGTCTCTTGGCAATTACTTCACAGATCGCTTAATTTTTTGTCCACCGATTCTTTTTCATATTTACTAATTAATGATTTAGTTTGGAAAATAAACTATACTAAATGGACAGAGTTTAAAGATTTTGAATTTCCTTAAATTTACTTGCTACACACACTCCTGTTAATAATTACCCACATATATCTAAGTATGGAATGTAATTTTGTTATAAAACAGTATAAAAAGAAAACTTTACAAATGAGTACGATGTATTTAGTGGTTATATGACCTTTCTGATTGGCTATGGGGAATCTGATTCATTCCATAATTTAATTATTAGTTCAAACCATTTTTAATTATTTCCTTTATTATTACAAACCTGAACTGTCAATATTTTTAAAGTATGATTTCTTAAACCTGTTTGAATATAATTTCTTCTCCAAAAAACTATATGTTCTTCTTGTTTTCTAGGTAATTCCTTATAGAACTACTTGTTCATTTAGTTAATACAATTATTTTTAACGGTCGGTCTTTTGTCCGTTCATACAAGCTGAATAATTAACATAAGAATATTATATGTAAAAATTACTTTCTTTTTTGGAAATTATAATTACTAATAGGTAGTATAATTGGTTACTCAATACAACATAACATTGCTTTATGACATTTGAAAACTCTTGAGAGAAGACGGCACTAGATAAGGAGCAATGTTAGATAACAGGGATAGCTGTTAGTCCGATTGCGTTTTGCCCGGCGCGAGCGCTCTTACACAACGAACTATTTTATGTTTTCCTGAAACCCGTTGTAAGTGTATATTTACTACATACAAAACATATTGATTTTATTTTTTTTTAACTTTCAACCTCATTAATAAAAAATATAAAAAGAAATAAGGTCTTAGAATTTATTCTCTTGAAAATTAAAAGCCGTCATGACGATTACTAGTTTTCCATTATTCGAAATACCATTTAGTTTGTTTTAAAGGTAAACTACAACTTTCGCTGGTAACAGTTAATCACAACAAGACCAATATCGGAGTAACAGGGTAACAGTGTACTCCTTTATTTGCGTAAAGTAACTTACATAAAACCATGAACTGTGATAAATATATATATTTCTCAGTGTACTTCATTTATAAAAGGCAACTTTGAAGGAACACTCGGGGCCATGATGTTTCCATACTGCTGAGGTGAGGGGGGTGGTGGGTTAAACGGGGTCATTTGCTTCCTGAAGGGGGAGGGGGTTAAAAAGAAAACAATAAAGCCCAGCCATCCCCACAGGTCTTGGAACCGAACTGGGTTAAATGGAGAAGAACAACTTTTATTTCATTTAGGACGGAGGCAATTGGAAAATGAAAATTTCTTTTGTGTGCCGGGGTTAGTTGATGATTTGACCAAATATTTCAGGGGGCCGGAGAAGGAGTTAAGGGGAAATGCGCGGGGAAATGCGCCGTGCGCGGTGGACGCTTTGCGGGGGACAATAGCGTGCCACAGGACCCCTCCCCCATCCCCTTCTCCTACACCATCCGTGACCAACATCCCGCCTTCCTTATCTTGGCTTCATTCTTGCTTTCCTTCATCATCTCACACCATTACTTGTTTTTTTAACAGCTCAACTGCATTCGTCACCGCACGGCCTCCACTTCGGCGCCACAATCTATTCACACTTCCCTTTATTATTTTTAACTGCTTTATTGCCGTCATAGCCAACTTTTCCGAAATAGACTTCAAAAACATCTTAAACTCGGAAAACGTCTTATGAGTGAAGGAAGCAGGTATTAATCACAATAAGGAAGACGCTTTTGGAAAACCGTAAGCTGAAGTTTTGAGTCTTACGTAAAAATAAAAACTAACACTTCTAAACTATTAAAATCATATTTAAATAATTTAAAAATAATTTTTTACAGGATAGGCTTTACATACATTTTAAACTCTTTCGTTTTTAATAAATAATTGAATATATATTTTGAAAAACAACAATATTAATTATTATTTGTAGGTATTTTATTTACTAGATACAAGGGATTAGACTGATATAATAACTTAAAATACGAATTGAAACAATTATCTGTTTCGAAAACAAATTTTTTAAAAATAAATTAAAAAAGTAAAATGCGACGTTTTGGAATATATAATAGTGCAAAAAGTACCTTTCCAAAAAGGGACGGCGCAAGATAGGCAATTCTGTTACAGGGTGTATGTAGTAGTATAGCGTTTTGCACCGGCTCGTGTCTGTAAAATGTCTAGTCACTTCCTACTTCCTCTTACTATAAGAGAAAATGTATCAAAATTTGCTATTCTATATTTTACGAGTATATTTTTACTGCAAATGGATTTATTATTTCTTAACTTAAGGATATAAAGTACTAGTGTTAATCTAATACTATACTGGAAATAGGAAATGTGACGTTAAAATTCGAACAGAGCATTTAAATGTTTAATTACATTATTACCACAATTAAAATGAAAAGCGATATGCATTTTATAATTAAGAGTGTTGACATACTCCAAAAATAATGGCGCAGTTTAATCAGTTCCACGATGGATAAGCGACAAATTACGCAATGTGAGCTATGAAAATATCCTGAGCCCGGAATCCGGAGCTGAAGCTTGAGAGAGCGGATTTTCCTTGGCTGAAAAGGGTTTGCTAAGCTGCTTTCCTCAGAACGAACAAGCACTAATCCTGTCTGTGCCATCCGAGCCTTTATTTTTCTACTGGATACTTTGTCAAAGGTCTGCCTCCTCGCTGTCACTGGCTGCCCGCACCACCTAGCGGCAGAACCCGGCAACTAAAAATTATTACTCACTCGCCATTCACATTCCTCCTCTTACAGCTGTTTATGTGTAAATTATGATATCACACGCGAATAATATTGTCTAGGTCTTCGCAGAAAGAAAGGGACAATGGGTTTAAAAAAAGCGTAAAGTTTTTATTAAATTTGTAAACTTATCCTGAAAGATACATTTTTATTACTTATGCTAAATATTATTTTTATATAGTTTACACTTGATTTTTTAATTATAATCAAAGCAAAACACTTTCATGTATTTATAATGTTATTTTATAACCTAATTTTATGTTAAGAGGTAACTGTGACTTAAAGGAATTTTCCTCGTTTGAACATGGATCATGAAATTCAACAATCAGTAGGGATACTCTGAATTGTGTTTTTACAATAAAAGAATCCAATACAATATTGATCCAAAACTATAGTTAACTAGCCTTTTATTTCCTTAATCCTTTTTAATTTTATTATATATCCAATTTTGATAATTAAGACAGTTATTAGGAAATATATATATACATTGGTAAATGCCTTAATTTTTATGATTAAATTAAATTAATATACATTCAGATTACATTGAAAATATATAAATATATATATATATACATTTGAAGTTTATTATATATATCTATATTAATAATTAACTTATTAGTATAGAAATACAATTGAATAATATTGTAAATATACGTTTTTAATGAAACTGTGAGCTTTTTTAATAGGAGCTGCATGAATAGAGAGCAACAGACCAAATCTAACGTATTCCATATAGTCGTCCTACAAAAAGTTTCACGAAACCTTCCGTCACTTATTTACAGAAAACTGATGAAACTGGAACGGAGATCCCAACCATTTAAGTATTTTCGCCGCTGCTTATTTCATACAGAGTGGATGTTTTTTATAGGTCAGTTTAGTATTACAACGATGATATTCTATTAGCTGCCTTTGTTAATTGTTATGTTGTTGGCTGTTTTAGGCGTTCGATCTGATAACCTCAACAGTGCTGACTGTCAGTCAGTTTTTTACAAAGGAAAAAGGATTAAGTAACAGAGAAGATAACACTGTTGACGCCGGAACATTCAACTCGACCGTCAAGACAAACACCCTGACTCGTCTCGGCGAAGCTGTTGTTCCAATTCTGCCCTAAATGTTTTTGTCCAGCCCCGGGGTCGCGTCTTCCTCCCACAGGACCAACATTATCGATTAGGATTCCTCTGGTCACCTCCCCACCTCTATAATTGCGCCTTTTGCCTGCTTTGAAATTCTCTTTTTACACAGAGAGGAGCTGCCACCCCGACCCCTTCCAGGGTAAAAAGCAGGGCGCGGCGTGAACGGGACGTCTGGGGGAGGCCTTTTGTAGCAGGCCGGGGCCTCATTAGTTGCTGTCCCATGCCACGCGGCGCGCTACGCTCGGCTTCGCCCTCCTCTCTCTCTCACTCTCTCGCTCCTCTCTCCTGCCTCCACTGGTGATTGCTCCCCCGTGGTGCCGGCCACCCGCTTATGATTCACTGGCAACACCGGCGAGGACATTGTCACCAGAAACGACAGCATTCTCTCTTTCAGATAAAGGATTCAGTTTCCTTAACGGAAAGTAATATTAAGGTAATGTTTTATTGTTTAAAATCACGTCTTTCGTTAAAAAGTTTTGTAACACTGAATTAAAAAGTACAAATCTTAAAGAAAACGAAAGCATACTTTATACGTATAGTTAGGTACTGATTAAGTACCAATATGAGACAACTCGGTTGTACTGTTTTGGATTAAGTTTATTTACCCCATTCGAATTTTTGTCGGCTGTTAATGTTAATTAGTAGTCATAGGTGACTTGCAAAGAACATATTAACATTTATTAAGTGTTACAAAAATTATATGTTATTGTAAACAATGTTACAAATAAATGTTAAATAATATAATTAAAAACATTTTTTTAATGTGCCCCAGGTTATTACTTTGTTATACCAAGGCAACTAATTAAAATATTTTGTTTTTTCTTTATAAGCCAATAAAGATTTTTACTGTGTATTACCATAAGTAAATTTTCCTGAGAAAAGTCAATCCAATTATTAATTCAATACGAAAAGAGGAAACATACAAAAGTATGAACTAACATATCAAATATTCCATAAAAAAAAAGAATCTGTGACAAATATTTCCACAATGATTTAAATTTAATAATCGCACTTACACGGCAGGCTTACCGATATATCTGATTTTTCGGCAGGCCCATTTAAGGCACATTAAGGACTATTTAAAGGCCTAGCAAAAAAGTTAATGGAGTTCAGACTTGCCAGAGGATTGGACTTTGAAACGCCGGAGGGAACGACTACTTTCTTTTTATAATAAAGAAATCATATTTATCCAATGTTTTGGGATTAATTGAAATGAAAGGTTAACAAAAACAGAGCAAAGATAAGCGATTGGGAAAACTTAATCATTACTGATTATAAATCCACGAGTGTATTGTACTGTATAGTAGTAAAGCAGTTAACAAAAGAAGTATATTATCTGTCAAGCGATTCCTCCTTTTATTCGGTCTTTAATCATTTTTAAAGGTGACATGAACGATCGATTAAGTTAATTACACGTTGACTACGAAACTGTGCCACAAAATATATAAGAAGGTTCTGGATGTGATTTGGAATATTCAAAACACGAGTCTTTTACCATATCCCGTTACAGACAAGCACAGGCTCTCTATTCTCCTAATGACGTATGACGGGATCCGAAAACGCTAACAGAGTGTTAAAAGCTCTTTCCTCAAACCAGGTGTCGAGAAGGAATTCCACTAACCAGGTAAATCACGTGGGGTGGATGATGTGCGAAGTATTTTCCAGTTAACTGGTAAACTATGATCCGCGCAGCGGGGATCCGGTGGGTGGTCGGGGGGAAGGGGGGCCGTAATGTATGCTCGCCGCGTACCAAGATGTCTCCCGCCCGTAATCAGGTTACGGGGTCTCTCGCTAGGGGCGCCCCCTAGTCACCTCAACATTTACTGTGCATGTTGTACCTTCACTCGCTCCCAACTACACATTCTACACGCTGTCTTAAAAAAACATGGATCTATGCTATAGTTATATTCAGGGAAATAAAAAACTAAATAACACCTTTACTTGTTTTTTTGTTTTTGTTTTACATTACTGAAACGTTTAATACGACCTTGTTATGTTTCACATTGAAACATCCATCGTGTTATTATTTCTATATAAACAATTAAGTTTATAGAAAATATGCTTTTAAAACTTTTACATCGGTGATTGTTTACTAAGAAACCAGTCAACAATACAACTTCAAAACTCAAATAAAAGTGTTATGGTGTGACTCTATACAATTACTAAGATGAATTTAGTTCTATATGGTGCTTTGTTATGGGATTTAAACAAAACTAATATTAAAGGTAGAAAATTTTTAATTGCTATCTTTGTTGCAATTAGATGTTTTAGCAGAAAAGGGTTTGCGAAAGTCAGATCGTTTGGATCTCTCTCTTAGTTACTGTGGTTCGGTGACTACATCTGAAACAAAGATATGACTACTTGGTTTCTCATGGTACGCTTCTACGAGGGAAAACTTCCCCAGTGTCATCGAAGAATAATTGGTCGGTGTGTTACGTGAAATCTTAAGCAATGTGTCCCCTAATTACATAACTGGCTCAACGGGCTTGTTGACAAACCGTAACCTTCAGCTCTCCGTGTGGCAGGGCAACGCAAATATCGTAATTAACAGAATTAATTCTCAAACAGGGCACTGAGAAGAGTACTACCTAGAATCGGGAAAAAAAACGTCCAGCAGACGCTGGCCAAAATCCCCAGCCAGCGTCCTATTCCCTCTGACAAGCCCTGCGTATGTTGCTCAAAGCGAAGTTAACCATTAGTGTCCACGAGATTCATTGTCCGACACAGAAGTTCTTGGTTATTATTATTTTTTTCCGGTGAGAAACTTTTATCAGAAGGTATCAAGTAATTACAGGATGTGTCGTCGGGAATCTTGAGACTGAAAATGGCTGTTTGATATGGCCAAAAATGTTCGTATAGGTTTATTCTCTTTACTCCGGTCAAAGTCAGGAACTTGAACTTGTTACTCGGAAGGTCATATCATACTTAACGATTTGTAAATAGTTTTTCACACCAAAATTCCTCAAATTTCATTAAGTAATCTCACAAACTAATATGTCCTTGCATTCGGATCTTGCTTACATGTTTTGATTAGGGTGAACCAAAATATTACTATAGGCTAACTAATTTTATTCAAAAAATAAAACATTGACAATTTCCCAATTACTATAAAAATTCCCATGAATTTTGTCATGTTTCTTTAGAATTATTTAAAAACCTAGTTCTCTAGGGAATGACTTAAGCTTGTCATTAAATTCTATCACGAATGTTTCTGAATGTGCAGTTGTAGCAATTCAGTTTATCCTTACAAGCAGGAAATTATTTATAAAAGGTTTGAATCCATTTAAACCACCCGTACTTAGTGACTGATGGAGTTTTTAGAAACTCAACTAATCTTTGAGTT
>NW_025785856.1:0-17442 GCF_021130785.1 Homalodisca vitripennis | reverse complement strand
GAAGTTACAAGGTTGATTGATTTTTTGAATAAATTCTTGTTCTTTTTCATCAATTCGAATCTGTTCTTTAAATTTCTTTGATTAATTTCTTTTCGATTTGATCAAGTTTTTTCGCTTCTTCAGAAGTTACGTTCGCCATTTATTTAGGAAAATTTTGAAACGTAAACGTGGAACGTGGAAACGTGAACACGAAACGTGAACACGGAACGTAAAACGTGAACGTGGAACGTGAAACACGAACGTGAAACACGAAACGTGAAACGTAAACACGAACGTAAAACATGAACGTGAAACGTAAACACGAACGTGAAACATGAACGTGAACGTGAAACATGAACGTGAACGTGGAACGTGAACGTGGAACGTGAACAGATTTACCGTTTTTCTGTTATTTTCATAATGTAAATAAAAATTAAAGATAATATAAAAATAATTGTAACAAATATTTTATCAAGTAGATTTGTCAGACCACTGAGCAGCATTTATATTAGAAAATTTATTCAGATATTTACCATTTTTAGGCTTCAAAGTTAGATTAATAGTTAAAAATCCGTAGTCTTCCTTCCAAATTTTATGCACATAACTCAAATAAAGTGGTTAAAACTCATATCAGATCCCACATAATTGTTATAAATCTTTCTCGAATAGTGATCATCTTGCTTAAAAATACACAACATATTCAGGTTATTTCTTATAACTTGTTTTATCAACCTTTGAAAAGCATTGGGAAAGATAGATACAAGATATGTTTTTGTGACGGGACATTACGAAATATTCCTTAATAACGTCTTGATTTTCTAAAATACAATCATCAAAAACGATTAACGAATTGGGTTTACATTCGCTTAACGGAACTATGTCCTCAGAAGCATTATAAAAAAGTGATATTTTTTTGTTTAAGTTTTTCTCAATATTTTCAAATCTTTCTTGTAATTTTATTATAGGCGTCTTGTTCTAAAGATTTACTAAAAACATACAAATTGGAATAAGGAATCAACCTATTGTAGATAAAATTCAATAATAAAGTTGTTTTTCCACATCCACTTGAACCAACAATTAACAATCTGATTGGTTTATCTTTCTTATTTTCTTCAAACGTTTGAAGTTTTATCTGATCTTTTTGCTTTAAAAATTTTCTCCATTTAAATAGAAGATTTTCATCTTGAAGCAACGCTTGCGAAAATGAAGCTGTTCAAGTTGACTTCAGAAAGCTCTCAATTATTTTTAAACTTGGAACATCCTATTCATTTAGAGGAAGAATCAAATTATTTCATCGGTTAAGCGGTTTTTATTCTGACAATTTTGTAATAAATATTAGTGAAAGTTCTCCTATTGTATAGGATTTAGTGAGAAGAACATAACAAAATATTATGGTTTAAACAAAGGATATTATACTTTCGATCAAATAAAAAATTCCCTTAAAAATTATCTGAAAACATTCAAACAATCAGATAAATCTTTAAACTTTGACGAAAACAAGTTTTGAAATGCAAAAAAATATATCTCTCTAATAAAATTCAAATAAAATCACTCAGTAAGAATAACGGTTTTCAGCAATTATTGTAGAATTGTTAGGGTTTGTTCAAGAAACTATTGAGCCAAATCAGGTATATTTAGGAAATAAAAACGCCAAAATTAGACCGTTCGATGTAATTGAAGTGCACTCTGCAATCTCGTTGAACCTAGTTTTGAAAATCATACCGAACATTTACACAAAGAATCTGAAATTTTGTACACTTTTTTCCCAAATGTTGCTTATGGATCAAAAATCAGTGAAAAACCAAATGAAATCGATTATATTCCTATTAGAAAAAATATTAAAAGAATTCAAAAAATCGTTCTAACTATTCAAGACTCTGAAGGAAATCTATTTAAATAATGAGAGTAAAACAACAATATATTTAAGATTGAAAAAGGAATAAAAATGAGTTGATGATGATGACAAAATTCAATATTTTTTACTTAAAAAACAAGGGGCTATTCGAATGGCCCCTTTAACAATCTTCATCCTGACACTGTTTTTATCAATGAATCTGGCCTTCATTCTCAAAATAAAAATTACTAGTTAAATTTCTTTTCTATCTAAATGGAGTCAGTTGTAGACCTACTCAAACAATCAACTTACATTCAATAATAAAGACATTTGCACGATTGTTGACGAAAATAATGAAATTTGGTTTAAGGCTAAAGATGTTTGCAGAAATTTTACAATATGAAAATACTAAGACAAGCTATCATAAATAATATTGATAATGACGAGAAAATAGCCTTTAAATATATAAATTACAAGAGTCTATGCCATAGACCCTTTCAAAATCTTCATCCTGACACTATTTTCATTAATGAATCTGGATTTTATTCTTTAATACTTAAGATCTAATAAATTAGAAGCAAAAACCTTTCAAAAGTGGGTTACAAAAGATGGTTTTACCCCTCCTTTAGAAAATTTGGGTGAGTACCAAAACTTGAAAACAAGATTAAAATATTTAGAGGACGAAGTTAAACACTTGCAAAATTAAAGATGAAATGAAATCATTGAAAATAGAGAATCAAGAATTGCGAATGGAATTAATGAAGAGAGATATGGTACTGTAAAGATTTTTGATAAGAAAAAACACCATGTTTTTGTATTAATTAAGAAGAATCACATGTGGAAATATCCTTATTACGTTATCAGAGCTCAGAAACGAGAAATACCAAACCGATTAAAACATCTAAAAATAAATTATCCTGAATTAGAGATTTTGTTCATTTGATGACGAACCAAATTCTATCAATCTGTATAACCAAATGAAAGAATCTTTGAATATTTTATACAACGGAAATCATTTTACTACAAATATGACTGAATCTCGACTGATTTATAGAATATCTAAATTACACGATGAAAATGTTTCTAAATTTTTACTAAAAACTCTCGATTTATTATATTTTGTTTGTAAATGTTTAGCATAACTAGGTAACCATCGTAGAATTCTTTTTTTCATATTCACAAGCATTTCGTTTTTATAAACTTTTCGCTGAAAATTTTTTTTTAGCACAATCTTTGCAAAAAAGCATCTTTTCTATCTTTACTATACTGCCAGCTATTAAATTCAGAAATATTTTTAATTTCTTTACAAAAGTAACACTTTTTCTCTTCTAAAAGTTAATTTGTTTCATTTTAACGTATAATTCCTTACAATAACAGTCTTTTCTATTCTCTTCTTGACACTTTGTACATTTCTTTTGAGACTCCATTTATATAGAAAAAAATTATTACACGATGAAAAATGTTACTAAATTTTATTAAAAACTCCTAACTTATGATATTTGGTTTGTTAAATGTTTTTTCATAGTTATTTAACCATTTTATAATTCTTCCCACATTCACAATGAGTATCTTCATCAAAATATAATCTATGAAGATTCTTCTTTACACAATCTTTACAATATGAGTCTTTCTTATCTCTACTATAGTGATCACTATTAAACTCTGAAATTTTTTTAGTTTCTTTACATTTAAGACATTCTTATCTTCCAAAGTTAATTTTTCTATTTTATCATATAATTCTTTATGATATTCCCTTTCACAATATCTTTGCAATTATAATGCATTCCATCTTTCCTAATTTTTATCTTTATATAAAATTCATTTTAAATCTTTAAAATTCTTTGCACTTTGTACATTTCTTTTGATTGCGCCACATTTATATATAGAAAAATTTATATTACAGTTTTGACTTTCTTCAATTCATATTCATAAAAACTTTCCGGTTATTTCTTCATTATTTAAAATCTTTTATACTATAAGTTACAGGATCTGTGTTATTAATTTGATAAATCACAAAGATTTCTCTTGACCAGTTGTTCTTATATTTGTTCGAAAATGTTTGTTTTTTACTTAACAATTCTTACATGATCATTGACTTTAAATTTAGTTTTTGTGTGAATTTCTGGTGGAACATACTTAAAAACCGACTCTAATAACTCTTTTTTCTGCATCTTTATCTACGTCTTTAGGCTTCATTTTGATTGTGCTATGAACAGTATCGTTATATTTCTTTACGATTTCTTGAAGAATATCCAATCCATTTAAAGTTTTTATTAATCTCAAAAAGAACCTTCATTCTTTCATTTTGAGTTCTGTTATATTCTCTCTACAATACTTGATTTCCTCTTCGTTTTCAGTATGATAAATCTTAATGTTGTAAATTTCCTCAAAACATCGTTAAATTCTTTATTTTTAAACTCTAAACCCTTATCTGTATGAAGTAGGTTAGGAGATTTGTGATTGATCCTTATGGCATCTTTTTACTATATCTTCGAAAGCTTTTGAAATATCCTTGCCGTTTTTTCTTTTGATAGCTCTTGACCAAGCATATTTTGAGAAAGTAAATCAATAAACATTTAACATATACTTAAATCCATCATTTTGATCTGAATAGTTAGACATTATAACTAAATCTGCTGCCCATAAATCGTCAATTCCTAATGTTATAATTTTTCTCTTTTTAAACTTTTTTCGTACTGGTGCATGAATTTCTCGAGCTTCAATCTCTATCTCATCTTTAGTCTTCAATTCTTGCTTAACAGGTTTTGGATTTGGATTCTTTATAAACTTACTCTTGTTTGTCTTACATTTTGAACATTTTGCAGCAATTCTATACAATCCATTTTGAGTTTTGAACAATTTTTAGAATCTATATTTTTCGTTTTCTTTTAACACTTGTGACAGTGAATTAAATCATCTTCCATTTACATATCAAAGTTTCCAAGTTTATTTAATTCGTCTAATATATCAGATTTTGCTTCATTTTTATAGCCATACGGTACTGTATCGATCTTATTTTCTAGGACAATTCTCTTATCATCTTTAGCGTTCAGTGCCAGCTTGTTTATGGGTAACAGTGTTACAACTCATGTTTATAACTTTTGATGACTGTCATCTCCCTAAATTCTTCTTTATCTTCGAACAAACATCTCTTCAAGTTTTTCGATATTTATTGTTTTATTTACAACGCTTCTCTTAATTCCTTTACACCTAACTGGGTTTTATATCTAGATATTTGTACGAGTAACATCTTAGACCTTAAACCACAACATTCTTCTAAAACTTCGCTATTTAACTCATCTTTTGAATTTCCCTATTACCTTCTTATTTTTAGTAGTGAAACATTCATGATCTTTTGGATAATCACTTGTATCAAAGTCATCTATATTTTCTTTAATAATTTAAAAGGATCTCGTTTTCAATTCTAGAAAATAAACTGTCTGTATCCATGTACACACAGATTCAAATCTGGATCAAACTTCTTTAATTTGTTGTAATAAAAACTCGTACATTAGCAATTTTGAGAGGTCGAGAACTGAAAATCCTATGTAAATCGGTTTGTTAAATTTAACCTTTTGTTTGTACATGTGACCTCGCTATACAGTTGTCGTCAAAGATGTTAAAGCATTTGAAATTTGTTTTCTTAGCTTTGTTTCATTGAAAATTCTTCATTTCCAAGCTTAATATCACATCTGTTTTCTCACATTTTCCATAGATTTTCCAAAAACTGAGTTGTTCATCAGCTTATAAAAAAAGTCCTTTTCAAAGTCGCTTGTAGCTTGGTGGTTCTCATGTTGTGTGTAAAAATCAATGTATTCCTTTCATAAAAGGCTTCTGATCGAATTGCAATAACTCTATTCACCATGTTTTCAAACATCATACCTTGTTCCAAATAGAACTTCAAATTTCTCGAATGAACAACGGTATTCAGTTTTATCCAGTAGAGTTGTGCAAAGTTTGTTTTTAAAATGTTTCTGGAGCAAGAGGTAAATCCTTGTGATGTTCGTGTAAATTTGTTGGATATCCAAGATCGACTTCGAGAATATAGCCATAATCTTCGTCGCCAGTGAGTTCTAAAATTATTTCTTGCCACTCTTCTTTTGTATACGTTTTAGGATCCATCCACTTGATATCACTAAACGGCAGTTTTTTTGCATAAGACAATACCCATAAAGGTTGTTTGCATCGAGATAGAGTAAATAGTTTTCGGGCTTTGTCTTATCAAAATCTTTGAAAATATTTGTTATTTGCTTTCACATATCGTTTAATACACTGAGAAATGCCACCGCGAAAAATACCTTATTTCGAGATCATCAAATACATATTATAATCACTAATTAATTGTAATTCTATCTTCGTTAATTTTAACATAGCATCCCATGCAAGACTGGGAGCTGTTAGATAGTGTGCTGGATCAAGCTTATAGCAATTCAAACAAATATTCCTAAAATTTTCAAAGATATCAAGCGAGCAATAGAACATCTTGAATGTTATAGAGATCAGAGTAATTTCCTAGATTTTTTCTCTTTTAATTTGTTCCAAACATTTAAGTAGTGTTGAAAATCTTTCTCAGATATGCTCTCATCTATCAAAAGTGAATAGAAATCTTGAATTCTCAATTCTTCTGTGTAATCAAGGTTTTCAATACTGTCGATAAATTCATAGGGAAATATTCCTTTTCCAGATAGAATTTTAAAAAATCTTCGTCGTCGTCATTTGGCTGTCTTTCTATTATCTCATTCAATATTCTTCCATCTTGTATAAAATGATTTGTATGTTTGAAGTCTTCTCTCTTTAGATTTTTAGCTAACTTTTCTATAGACGAGGCCATGAATCTGAACGTGTCTACAAACGAAAACTTGATGAATTTTCTTGGCTTTATCACCTTCGAATTCATAGCCATATCCAGAATTTACAGAATAATTTATATATTTTTCATCTGTGTTTGCAATCAAATCAACATTTCCATATGGGGGTGTTTAGCCAATTCTTTATGTACAAATGAGTATCGTAATTTGACATATTGTGGCAGGAAAACGGGAATTATTCTGAGGAAATTTCAAATTTAGATTGGCAACATGCATGAGCTGCGCCTCGAAACTTGCCGGTTTAAATGACAATGATCTCTCACTTTATTATAACTCTTATCTTTCCAAACTATCAGGAGTAAAACCATACTGAATTGACCCAACATCATAAGCAGACCATTCACAGATATGACAAACGTTTGAATTTTGATATGAAATTTCTTCTTCTTCAGTTAATTTCATAGGTTTTTTGTTCTTAGAATTATATTTTGTAGCTATGTATTTCGATAATTTATTGACTTCTTCAAACAATTTTGCAGGAACATTTGGCAAATCTTCTTCATTTTTTGCTCGATAACATATCGGCTTGTACATACGATTGGTCACATTCGACACTAAATATAGAGTAAAACCATAAGGAATGTGCTTCTGAATCTTGGTTGTAGTCGATCTTTGTGGATTGTTCTTGCATGTCGGAATTTTTTCTAATATGCTCTCAAAATCCATATAAATAACGTACGGATGGCTAAACTTCTTTTTGATAATTAGTAAATTTAGTTGTTTGACCTGGAAATGGCATAATAGGTCTTGCATACTTCATGTTGCTTGCAAATTTCTAAATGATCTGCTAAATCTCCAGATTTGTAGAAATGGCTTAAACAATCTTCTACATAGCAATTTTTTATGTTCGTGTTTAGATAACTGAGAACTCACTAATCTATTTAAAATCTGTTATCAACACATAATGAGATTTGTCTTCTTGTTTAACATACAATAAATCGATTTCTAACTCGGCATTATAAACTTCGGAAATTTGTAATGGAACAATGTTGAGTTTTTCGTCATAAGTATAGATATTTATAGACATTTTTGGATATTTGTACTTGGAATTGGAGCTGCGTTTCTCAAATAATTGTATATCTTTTAAAGACATTGGATACTCAAAGCCCGAAAATATCTCGTCATTTACAAATTTCTCGTATTGCTTTTGCTCTGTCAGCATTCTTTTCGGGTTTTCCCATAGCACATCGGATAGAATAAACAAAACAGAAATCATCTTTATTTTTGATATATTTACACAAGCTTTCTTTACTTTGATCTCTTGTGGTAAATCGATATATGATCCTGCGTTTCATAAATTCGTGTTTATTAAGGCTCAAAACTAGTTGTTTGCAGCGTTTTAATGTCCATCCAGAACCTTTATTTGGATGATTCGTTTGTTCTCGATGTGTTAATTTTATTAAATTGCTTAGTAATAAAAGTCGTTCACATCGAAGATTTCATCCGCTTTTATAGTAAAATACATAGGACACGTTTGTGTTTCACCGTTCACTAAAGTTCTTTCGTATTCGCATTCTAAAGATAAATAACCTTTCATATTTTTTAACGGTTTCTTGAAATTTTTTCTATTAAACTTTTAATCTCTGGCCTCATAATTGATAGATATTTGTAAATTGACATGAAATTTTCGTTTAAATTCGTTAAAATGTATTGTTTGAAAAGACCATGTATAGAGGATAAAACTTCTACATCTATGATATTTTCAGGTTTTTCGTTAAGAGTTTTATCAATTTTCTTCGATCATTTCAGACTTAGTTTTATCGTTTGTTTTCTATGGACAATTTTTCAGCGATTGATTGAATTTTTTCATCATTAAATAGATTCAGATCTTTTTTATCTTCCTTAAAGTTTTTCTTTAGATTCACGCAATTTTTCTATATTGTACATCTTCTCGTGACCATCGATCTGATTTCTCCTTAGCCCATTGTCTTAAATAATTCAATTCTTTATTATAAATTTCTTTGTTCTTCAAATGATTTTTCGAATTGTAATGTCGAGTATAGTGATGTTTCAAAAATGTCTTTTTTGCAGTAATGGGCACTTTATCTTTTTCCGCTCCATATTTAAAGAGCAAAAATTTGTAAACTAAAATTTTGAGAAGTGGTGATTTTTGTGACAACTTGACACAAATCAGCACAATTTCTGGTCAAATGTTTTCAGATTGTTCTATTAATTATAGAAAAATCTTTTAACTAAATTTAGTTAAAAGAGATTTTTCATATAATAAATGGCGGCGCTGTTACAAGAGTTGAATAAGGTTGGTGAACTAAGATTCAAAGAATATAAGAAATTAGTGGAATTGGAAGAAAAAAAGAGATTATAGAATCTTGAAATTTGGAGAAAATGAAAGATAAGTTTCGGGATGACAATAATTGCCGAGTTGGAAGATTGGTAAAGTACACTTGCCGAACAGATTTTTGACTGTTTTGGATGAAAAAAAGATTAAAGAATTGAATAAACATGATAAATTACACTTGGGTTGTTACTGGAAAGAAGACTATTAAAGATAAAGACTGTGTTACAATTAACTTTGTAGAGTAAAGATTTCGAAGATTTGTAGCAGATTTTAGAGCTTAAGAAAGTAGAAGACTATGTTACAATTAACTTTGTAGAGTAAAGATTTCGAAGATTTTTAGAGCTTAAGAAAGTAGAAGCAAACAGCTATAGATTCGGTTAATTTTTCATTCGTGAGTTACCGTTTGATTTTACAGATTCGTTTATGGTACATTGAACAAGATTTTGTATGGAATTTCTGTCTGTCCCAAAAGTGAGCTAGAACCGCCATATTACTATCTACTTATATATATATATATATATATATATATATATATATATTATATATTATATATATACTAGCAGTTACCCGCGGCTTCGCACGCAATTTTCTGTTGAAAAACTGGACAATATATCTATGTATTGTTTTTCTATAACATAATAAACAGTCTAGAGATAATCGATAGTCACTCAAAGCTATTCCAATCTCCTGATCCAATTTAGATTTAAGTTTTAAAGAACAGAGATTTGGGATCCTGAAGTCGTAAAGTGAAACAGTTTTTATAAGATTAGTATTTCCCTCCCACATTCCATGTTAATTTATTGACGTTCTTCGATGGCTTTCAGTAACAATAAGAGTTAGCCTTCTTATCCCAATGACGAAAGTGTATCGTACAACTCAAAAATTTGCTGCGGTCAATATGGGTCTGTTCTGGTCGTTTAAATCCACCCCCGGTCTAATCTATTTATAGTTCCACAATTGATTTTATGCTGTTTGCGCTAACCAAAAGAATGGTCTCATATGTTGGTTTCGGAATCTAACTTAGGTTAAATTTTGATGATTAAGTGATTTTGATATTTTTAACCGATCGCTAAATATGTATTAGGGGTATATGCTTCAAGTATTAGGGCAATATTATCTCCATTTGCTTTTCAATAACTACAGTAAAAAGGCCATACACAATGTTAAAGGAACTAACCAGATTAGATTACGTTATGTGCAAACATTCACAGCTTTATACAATATGGTAGTTGTTATAACAGCGTATAAATAGCATTTCTATTGTATTAGATGGATTATTGATCATTGGCGCAATCTAAATATAAAATTAAATAACTTCGTATTTGCAATCTACATTACACTACTGATTAAGCACTTTAGAATAATTCCATATTTACCTCAAATCTAAATGTAAACACATGTTTCTGCCTCTTTGATAAACTTCAGCTGAAAGTGTTAACAGCTAACTCTAAGTGTTAATTCAGACCAAAAGCTATACCTGGTTTCCAAATTTCAGCACAATCCGTATAGCAGTTTCAGCGTGATTCGAGGACAAACATCTTAACATCTAAACATACAAACATCCAAATATCCAAACATTCAAACTTTCGCATTTATAATATTAGTGGGATATATATCTTATTACAGATTGCTCCAGTAACGCACTTATAAGAGCGTGTCTTGTTTTGGCTGTTCAAAGAAAATAACAACTTGTTATGAGTCCTTTATAAAAATTATTAATCAGCCTGCTATCTCTGAATTTTGGTGTATTGGCCGCGAATATCTCTCTTAGTAATGATTGCATAACAAATTTAAATTAATGTTTAAATTACATTGTCAAAGCTGAACATTCATAGATTAAAAATGAATGTATGAGACAATGTTAAACAAGTCGTGAATCTTAAAAAGAGGATGAGGACTATTAGGACATTACTTGAAAAAACTGAGAACAAGTATACAGTAAGGCTCTTCGCTCTCTGTATTGTTCCCTTGTGAGACAGCTTGTGGAATATGCAAGTCCCGTGTGGTCGCCTTACACTGTTGGCAATAGGACGAGACTGGAGGCTCTGCAAAGGCGTTTTCTTCGCTTGATTGGTGTCCGGCTGGGTTTTTGCCCTATCTTGATGTGCCTGTGGAGGAACTGTCCGGCAATCTGAACTTGTCACCTCTTGCCCTGCGACGTGACGTGGCTGATGTTTTCCTTCTCTGGAAAGATAGTGAATGGTCGCATGAACTGTCCAGATCTCCTAGCTGAAATCGACCTCAGAATTCCGGCAAACACAAGATCTCGAGATCTGCTGGGTCGAAGATATCACTCAACCAACTTCGACTTCAACAGTCCTTTCGCAAGGTTTATTCGCCTGGGAAATCGGGTTGCGTCCTGGGTGTGACCTGTTCTTCGATGGTCTTCACCAGGTTCGCCGGCAGGCCTTCTCTCTTCTTTCTGCTGGGGTTGTACAGGCGCGGACCATCGCGCGGGGAGTGGAAGTTCTCACCAATTAAGCTACTAATTATACAGCAGTGGCCAGCTGTTCAGGAGGAAGGTCACCTCACTTATCGCAGCTCAAGAGTGATTGGAAGCGCCTCTACGGAGTGTCGTGTACTGCAATTTTATATAAATAATTTATTTCCTAGCTACTTATTAATTACTCATTTTTAATACTAATATATGGTATTCCTTGTTATTGCTAAATTACATAGTTTATTAGCTGTTAATATTAGTTCTCATTGCTTTTATATATTTATTATATTTTATTTATTCCTGTTATTGCACTTTTATATATAGTTTATTATTGTTGGTATTTATTATTATATATATTGTATTGTTGTTAGTATCTGGTTTTTGTTAATTAATTGCTGTATTTGCAGAACAAACATCTTGCAGTTTCATTGTTTATGTTTCAATAGTTTATATTTTTGTTTACATCTTGTTGTTTATAAGCTTCATAATGTTATTGTATCGCATTCTCTCGATTTATACACTTATTCTTTTTTGTATTTTTATTGCCTTATCGCTTGTATCAGCTATTGTGTAATTTATTGTAAAATGGTTTGTCCGTTAATAAATAAATAAATAAATAAATAAAAAAAAAATAAATAAAAGGCTTCAGAAGACCCATATAACATGACATACAGTGCAAGACGACAACATCAAAACGTATATTAACACTTTTGTTGCTGGTATATACTGAGTGAGATCGACTACTCACAGTCCTCCCACTGCGTCGTAAGAAGTTTGCCGCAGTCTACTTGTAGACTGATTGTTAGTTAAAATTAATCTTCCTGATTTTTGAGGATCAAAGTTATTAATTGTTTTAGGACGCAATCTCAATACCTCTTAAATGTTCCATATGATACTATTAATAACATATCCATTACATTGTAATCTATTTATACAGGATGTATTACATAGGAAAGGAAATAAAATTTTATAATATAGAACAAAAATAGGCTTTCAATCTCGGATTTTTATTGTATATAAAAAATTATAATTATCAGAAATAAACTCTAATTATTGCCTGGCTCACTTGCCTACATAACGGGCATTGGAGATTAACCTGGCAACCATGCAGTGTGTCTCAGCACTCAGTGCACTGGCACAAGGCACAAGGAAAGACCACATGTGTAGACCTTTGAATCAGGCACACTGCACAGTTACGAGGCACGCAGCAGGAGTGCCTCGTGAAAAATACAACAAATACTGCAATTTGTCTTCTGATTAGTTATAACATGCCTATTTTGTTTTTTGTTTAATCTGCAATGCTCAATAACAATATTATATTTATTTCTGCTAATATAATTATGCAAGTTGCTAGTCAAATTAATGATGACATGTTTTTTGTAATATACAATACTGAGTCAGAAATATATAAATTTATAAAAGTTTCCACCAAAGCTTAATAAAAAGTGGTTCACAGTGTTCTAGTGGTTGTGATTTTGTTATTATTCTGATAGCTTTGTTTTTCAGGATAATGATTTCATTAATTTTTAGCGCTATTACCCAATAATATTAGGCCATACCTTGTTATTGATTAAAAATAGGCATAGTATGCAGATTTAAAATATTTTTCAGTAACACAATTCATAATACGTCTAAGTAAAAAAAATTACTCTACCAAAATATTCCTAGAAATTTTAGCACAAGAAAAGAAATAATTTGGTGTGTCAATTGTAGGGGTTTGTCGTAAAGTAAACAAAATGTTTTGAGTTTTGACTTCATTTAGTAAAGATCCATTTGATCTAAAACCACCTGAGGCTTTCTCAACTGATTCAATGACAAGAACTTGTAGTTTGTCAAAGTTTGTATGGATATTCTAAAGAGTTGTGTCGTTAGCATATACAAGAGATTTTAACCTAACAACAGTAGGAAATTAATTTATATAATAATAAAAAAACATAATAGGGCCCAGGACTGACCTTTAGGTACAACAATCCCGATCACCAAATTGTTGGACCGATTTCCATTAATAGAAACAAACTTTTCGCCTGCGGTTAGATAAATAGTCTTTAAAGAACTCTTTAAAGCCGGATTCCCATTAATACCGTAATAGTTAAGTTTTAAGGCCCTGCTCAAGTCAAAAATATGTTACCTGAGCAAAGGCTTTAATCTCAAAAGTGTTTAGGACCTCCTTAATTAGTGAATAAACTGCATCAATGGTGTATTTACCTGTTCTATTGTAATAAATTTAGATTGATGTTATTTTCCAGATACGCAAAAGGTCCATCATGTAAAACAGTTTCTATTATTACAGGACAGGTAAAATTTATACTGGGCAATAGCTCTCGGGGAAACTCCTAGACCCTTTCTTAAGAATCGGGCAGATTATACATATAGTTAATGGGTTCAAAAACGTATGGTAAATTCGTTAAAATATATTGTTAGATTTGTTATAAATGTCTTTGCTTTCTGAGTTTTTAACTCTTTTGACAGCTTTAATGACCTCATTCAATTGAGACTTCTACAAAGATAAATGTTTTTCTTTTAAAATATGGTAATTTCTTATTAAGTTCATTCTATTAACATGAGGCTTTTTGATACTACCCTTTATTTGGTGATAACCGAATTGTTAAAACAAATGGTTTAAGTTACTTGGAGTGATATTTATTGATAATGTCGATTGAGATGCTAAATGTTTGTATTTTTCGTTTATCTGCACCGAAAACGCCTTATATTGGCGTTAAAAACCTCTCCCCAGGCCTTATATTGGTTACTGCTATTTTATATTTTTGCGACATTGTGAGTTCGCATCTTCTACGGACTTTTTATAACATTTCTAGAGATTTAAATAGTTAACACGAAGCCTGTCACTAGTAGAAAGTTTTTGTCGATTTCTCCAAAAACAAAATTTTCTTTCATTTGGTCCAGTTCCCCACTATACCAATAATTTTGATTTCGACCTTTAATCTCACTAACTGTGGGACGTTGTTTTTTTCACTGTAGAGTAAAATGTTTATTTATGAACTGAAATGGAGAAATATGCATGAACGAGTTTTTGCGCAGAGAATACTCTTCCATTACTAAGTACGACATTCCAATCATGTGAAAACAAATGGTTTGTCAGATCATCAATAGAGGATTCTGGAAAAATTAAAATAAAATGTGTCACTTGTACTTTTGGATTTAGCAAGGTTTTAGATGTTTCAGAAAAATTATTCTTTTGAATATTTAAAATAAGCCCATTACGATCCGAGAAAGAAAAAATAAAGATGTTGCATGAAAATAACCTGATCTAGGCAGACTAAAAAACATTATCAAGACAATGGGCTCCCCGAGTTTACAAAGGAAGTTTACAAGGAAGTAAGGAAAGGAAGTTTACAAAGCAAAACGTAGTTTTGTATAGCGGGTACTACTTCCATGAAAACGAGTAATCTAGGTTTATCTTCTTTAACATACGTTGTATAATCAATTTATATGACGAGAACTCTGTGTGTGTGTGTGTGTGTGTGTGTGTGTGTGTGTGTGTGTGTGTGTGTGTGTGTGTGTGAAATTTAAAACTTTTTTCTGATAGCAGGAAGATGAAAAATAATAATATACTTTTTCTAGGGTTTGTAATTTTATATTTCAGTCGCTATGGTAGTTAATCTTCATAAAAACGCTATTGATTTTCTGTGAAAGTTATGAGGCATGTGTGTGCCACATTTTATGTTACATAGGACATAGGGAAGGTCTTCTAAGAATTCCAAGTCCATTTCTAACCCCTATGGGTGGATTATATTAATGAAAGATGTAGTTATTGCTATGTATAATACACTGTATAATTCAAAATAAATATTTAAAGCACCTATGAGCAAAAGATATAAGGCAGAAATTACAGGATGGTTTACTAGAAAGAAGTCACTTTACGTTCAGATATGAAAAAGTTGAACTTCTAGTGGACAGTCAAGCTCCACGCGATTGAACTAATATGTGCTTAAATTAATTTACATATCGCAAAAATAATAAGTCGTTCACTATTAATTCTATCACAAAATTTGTAAAGAAGCTTTGGAAAAGACTACGCCTGATTGTTGGATGAAAGTTGTAGAGAATACAAAAATAGTTATTGATAACGCTTGAACCAATGAATGATTGCTGGGGAGGCTGTAGAGAGACTACTAATATTTTGACTGAGGGACAGAAATTCGTCGGAAGACTGTGTCAGTGAACATGAGGTAAACAGTGAAAATATAACACCGATAACAAAGACGATGGTGATAGGATTATGGAAGGTATTCGGCTGCTTCGCTTTGAGGAATATTAATTTCCCTCAAATTATCTGTTAGTGAATTTACAAATATAAGTTTAATTAAATGTTTGTTTTGGGTAAATGGATAATTTAATTGCCTTTCCTTAAATTAATATATTTACCAGAAATCATACAAGCCTAATTTAAACATTTTCCTGTTGTGGTTTGTTGTGAAAATAAAACTGTCGATATTTTATCTTGTGATTTTGGCACACGGGGCAAGTTGGGATGTGTGTTTCATTAAGCCATAATGTAGTAAGGTTCCGGCACAGTTACTGTGTACCTCGCTTGTTCTGCACCCTCACTCATACGCAAAGACTATTAGTATAAAGCATTGCGTGATTTATAAATAAATACAAGTCTAATGAGTTTCCCAAAAAACTTGTTACGCCTATAATTATTAACTTAGAACTCTGAATTATCAGTATGTAGTTCTTTAAGAGACATACAACAATGATATATTATATTTTTAACTGTAATTATTTTTGAATTAGGAGGATTTAAATTGGAGAAAGCTTAAATTTAAAAGAAAACTGTGTTTTCTTCATATTTTTGATTATCACAATCAATAAACATATCTAAAATATCTCACTTTCGCTATAATATATAGATTAACACTACCTAAGCCGTCAAACTTTTTCAGATGTAATAAAGGGGTATATTTTAATGTGGTAGACGTTTTAAGTGAGATGTTTAGTGTGTGTGAGAGAGGTCGCCGGGATCCGGTAAAAATAACATAATATGTCATAATATAAATTCCTAAACGAAACGTCCACCGCCTTCAATTCTTCTGGCGAGCGCGTTAATGCAACCCGCACAGCACGTGTCAATAACCAACTCAGAGCTCTCCCCTAACCACGCGACTCAACGGACGGTCGCCCACTGGCCAAGGACAGTGGTGGCGGCCTACCCCTCCGGCGATCCCCACCACTCCCTTTTAGGTGGTGTGATATTAGGTGCTATAAAACTCCAGCACGATCTTTAGGTGCCGTGCGCGACTCTCGGGCATTTCCCTTAGGTGCTGTGAGATTAGGTACTATAATATTAGGTGCTATGAGAATCGGTGCTATTAGACGGTACAATTTTAGCTGCTGTGAGATTAGGTGCTATTAGATTAGGTGCTGTGAACCCCCACGTGTCCTCGGCGCGCTTACTCGACCAACATCGTCACGAGTGTGGGGACAGGATCGCTGTCTTCCGCGCACGCTACTGGCGAACCACCTCGTCACAGAGTGGGGACAGGACCGCTGTCTCGCTACTCGAATTCGACCACTCATGTCCCACGAGTGGGGTCAGTACAGCTTGTCTCGCTGCGCTACTCGACCACTCGTCACGAGTGGGACAGACGCCTGTGCACGGCCGGGACTCCACTAGGGGTAACTAACGTAGCCTACTGCTATGTATTCTACACTAATACCTGTTCGGTATTGTCCCCTACTATTGGAGTCCCTACATCTACATCTACAACATTTATATTTACTTGGTGGAGTTGGTGGTAGGAATAAATCTTTGGAAGCACATAATTTTTTAATAATGGTTTTGTTTACAGCCATATCACATTTCTAATCGCTTTGAAATGCGTAATTTCTGAAAATTTATAATTTATGTACATTACATTTTCTGAATCCAAAAATATTTTCTTCAATGAAAAAAAACTTAAACAAGCCTGGGGGTTAACTTTTAAGTGATATTTTATCAAATCCGTTTCAGGGTAATATATAAATACCAGTTTTTGTTTTAAAAAAGTTTCTTATATGATTT